>NW_017728914.1:15764920-15767189 GCF_001723895.1 Crocodylus porosus
TTTTCCCCCCACTTTTGGGGGGAAAAAAGTGCGTCTTATGGTCCGAAAAATACGGTATGTAATAAATTACTTATGGTATCTGGAAAAGGTTCATTTAAAGGCACCTTTAAATGTGCCTTTAAAGCATCATTTAAAGGCACCTTTCAAAATGGAAATATATAAAAAATGTCTTAAATATGATATGAGAGACAAGAATTGCTGTGGGTAGTTGGGAGGACAATACATAAAAGTAAACACATAATGGGATCACTAGAGGCCAGGTTCTGCAAATATTTTGTGTCATGCATCCTCCCAAGTGATTGTACTGAAGTCAAGGCAACTATTCAACTGGGTAGAGTTAAGCATGTACACAAATTAAGCATACGTATAAGTGTTTGCAGAACCTGGCCTTGGGCTTGAACATTTATGAAAGGGATTATTTAACATAATTGAATCTTATTCACAGATTTTTTTCTTAGAAAAATCATGGCTGTGCTCTCATCAACTCCACTTTTCCAAATGCCAGTCCCCACAGCTCACACCTGCTGTTAATAATTCCCACCATTCAAATACATGGATTAGGGAAAGGGAAGATAGTAGAATATTGGCTCTCCCCTAACTTATTCCTTTCTCACGGGTTCACCTTCAGCTGCTCCCATTGTTATTTCAGTGTTAACAGTGCTCTAAACAGAAAAATAAGAAAATAAGGCTGAAGTTACAATAAAGTTCTCTCCATCCTACTTCAACACCTCGTTTACAATTGTTCATTTAACACAATGGTTCATGCAAATGAAGGAATCCATGCAGAGAGGTAGTTGTGGTGGTGCCCCAAACTGTCTAACGCACATGCGTACATTCCAGTAAGGGGCTCCAAAGCAGCAGCAGTCACTAGGAAACAATCTAAATTCTACTGTTTTCTAATTAGCAGGACTTTGATGAGTTTTCAGATGTGTAGCAAAGGCCAGGGAGATCAGGAATGTACAATGAAGAGACACTACTCTCTAAATTTTGAAGGCAAAAGGCAATTGACCTGCACACTGAGTTCAGATTGGAGCCTGTGTGACTTCCATTATGATTATGATGGCATAATTAGAGGATGATTTTCTTCTGTAAAGTAGATTCCCAGTAGATTACTGCAATACTTTTCAGTACATATCTCTGCAGAACCAGCTGCTCCACTTTTATTTTAGTCACATCCTATTTTTCTCATTCTTGTACAATAAGCAGTTAGAAAAATTACTGTGGCTAATCCTTCAAAAATGTCTCCCATTTCTAAAACTAGTAATCAGAAATGAATGTCTCAACAATTTTGTATATACTGGGAAAAAATCTTGCCTTCAGCACTGTAAAATGAGAACATATCTCCAGGCTGGTTTATGATCTTTGATTCTGTGTTTTCTTTATTTCCCAACTTTATATTTAGAAATATTTCTCAATAAATATTACATTTTGTTAAGAAGTAAAGACAAATGAAGACACGGCTTCAAAAGGTGAGTAGTTATTTGAAATCCTCCATTTTTTCTGTTTCCAACTTGTCTCACATTACAGTGGTGTCATTTTCTGTAAGTCACTCATCTGCTAGAAAGAAACAATTTTAATGTGGACTACTTGGGTTTATCAGTATGACCTGAAACCATTTCATTTTAATGTACTATGTTAAATGTTAAAAAGATTATGAGTGATAATATCCCACAGAGAAGCAAAACAACAATTTATACTGACTTCATTTTAGAAATTTTTGTTGTATTTTCTTATTTAAAAAATCTCTCTTCAAACAAATAAAATTGTACTTAAAAGCTTCTCAGCCATTAGCTGCAAATCAACCTAGAGAATCAAAGTAAAATCAGACAAGAACAGAAAAGGTTCTCATTACAAAAGGGTAAGATTTTAACACATGAACCTCAGAAGCAAACATATATATTTTTTTAAATTAGTTTTAGCAGATATAACTTGGTAGAGCATTAGATGTGGATGGCGGGGTGAAAAGCAACCTGTTAAAATTTGCTTATGATACCAAAATTTGGGGTGAGGTGAGCACGCTACTAGGGAGGGAAAGACTGCAGCAAGACCTAGATAGGTTACAGGGGTGGGCTAAAAAAACAGGATGCGTTTCAATAATGACAAGTGCAGGGTGCTGCACGTGGGCAGTAGTAACCAGCAGCACACTTATAAGATGGGAAACTCCCTTCTTGAAAGCACGGAGGCAGAAAGGGATCTTGGAGTCATTATTGACTCCAAGATGAACACGGGCTGACAATGCAAGGTCATGGTTGGCAGGGCTAACTGGACC
>NW_017728914.1:15767200-15768271 GCF_001723895.1 Crocodylus porosus
GACAATGCAAGGTCATGGTTGGCAGGGCTAACTGGACCTTGTCGTGCATCCACAGGTGCAGCTCAAGTAGGGCCAAGGAGGTGATCCTCCCCTTCTATGCGACACTGGTCAGGCCGCAGCTGGAGTACTGCGTCCAGTTCTGTGCACCCCACTTCAGGAGGGATGTGGACAACATTGAGGGGGTCCAGAGGAGGGCCACCCGCATGATCCAGAGACAACAGGGCAGACCCTACTATGAGAGACTGCAGGACCTGAACCTGTTCAGCCTTCACAAGAGAAGGCTGAGGGGGGACCTGGTGACTGTCTATAAACCACTAGGGGGGGACCAGAAGGGTTTGAAAGAGACCTTGTTTCCCCTAGCGCCCCCTGGCATAACAAGGAATAACGGCCACAGGTTGTTGGAGAGTAGGTTTAGATTAGAACTACTTCACAGTCAGGGCGGCTAGGATCTGGGACCCGCTTCCAAGGGAAGTGGTGCTGACTCCTACCCTGGGGGTCTTTAAGAAGAGGCTTGATGCCTACCTGGCTGGAGTCATTTGAGCCCAGTTTTTCTCCTGCCCAGGTGGGAAGAGGGACTTGAGGATCTACAAGGTCCCTTCTGACCCTACTTCTATGATTCTATGATTCTATGTGTGGGGTGGTAGAAAGTAATAATTTTAGATTTATATATGGTTGTGATTTTCATAGCCAAGGGATTCTTAAGGCTTTATTACAGATTGCATCTTCAGCTGTTGAAATGTTGATCAGTGTTCAGTGTTAACTTGAGTTTGGAGCAGTCACACTTTAAGGCTAAAAACCTTCTCTGACTGTCCCCCCACTGGCACAGTTTGGACTTGCCACTAGAGGGCTGGCAAGCAGAGCCAGAGTGATTAGGAGCTACAGCTATGAGTTGCCACTATAGGGGTGGTGAGACAAGACAGCCTCCTATCCCTGCTTTAGGTGGGTGGGACAGGTTGGGAACATAAAGCTGGGAGGTGGAGAGTTAATGGGATGGGGGTGGTAATGAAATGGGAGGTGGAAAGGAAATGAGGGTGGGGAAGGGTGGTGAGATTAAGGAATTCAGCCAGTGAA
>NW_017728914.1:15772934-15785782 GCF_001723895.1 Crocodylus porosus
AGAAATTAAAAAGAAAGGAAGAGGAAGTAAATTACAGCTATGAGTTGCCACTATAGGGGTGGTGAGACAAGACAGCCTCCTATCCCTGCTTTAGGTGGGTGGGACAGGTTGGGAACATAAAGCTAGGAGGCGGAGAGTTAATGGGATGGGGGTGGTAATGAAATGGGAGGTGGAAAGGAAATGAGGGTGGGGAAGGGTGGTGAGATTAAGGAATTCAGCCAGTGAAGGGTAAAATAAAAAGAAATAAATAAAAAGAAAAGAAATTAAAAAGAAAGGAAGAGGAAGTAAATTAAAAGAAGGTCTCATGTTTTAATTAATTGGAATTTGGGACTGAAGTGTAAGAGATTCTGGTCATGCTTCCCAGAGTGGCTAGGAGGTGGCAGTGGTGAGGGAAAGTAGTTCTGGGGATGCTACTGCCCCTGCCCTGGATAGGAAGCCCCAGCTCATTGGGACTCAATCTGGCCTCCTATGTCAAGATCCCATTCCTGGACCCACCCATGCCCTGTGACCTGGGTAGCTGGCATATTCTCTGCAGGCTGTTTGCACAGGGTTACACCCCTGTGGGTGAGAAGGTTGCAACCTTCGGGGCAGGAAGGAGAATTGTCTTGTGCCAGAATTTCCCCCTAGGCAGTAGAATTCAGGAAGCGGAAAGTTTGTTCGCACAAAACAAAAGCGTGGAGGAGGGGACACGGCATCCTGCAATGCTGGAGAACTACAATTTAGATAGCTCATCTGTGGGGAGTGACCACCCATTAATGCAATATGAGCTAGGTAACACAGACCAGGGATGAACCTGCCCTGGAGTGGCATAACTTTAAGCTGCCTAGCATGCACTTAAAACTAGGTTCAGATGTTAATGTGTGGACCAATCCAAGGGTTAAGAACTCCAGAAGCCACCTAAAATGAATCTGTAACAAGGTCCTTAAAGTGCTGATGAAGGACTAACATTGTTTAGAAAAGATGAACAAATATGCGTATATACACAGAGGGGCCAATTCAGGGTGAGTGCAGTGGTGCAGCTGCAGCCCCCTCTTTGACTTCTGCTCAACCCAAACTTTAAAACTAACTGCCTAGGAGGGGCAGCAGCACTTCAATTCAGATACCACTGAAAGAGTCATTTGACTTCATGGCTCATTATCATCTCCCTAATTCCTGCTAATCTGTTTCTTTTCCACAGGTGTTAACAACCCTTTCTGCTTTTTAATTGTTGTGTTGTTTCACAGTTAAAATGATCCTTTCTTCTGCAGTTTTTCTGTCTGCAGCTCCTGATAGACATGGAAAAAACCCAAAACAAACTAGCACTTTACTGGAAGAGTCATTGCATCAGTCTGACCCAGCTCACCCAATGGCTGTATAGATTGCAAGCTTCAGTGGGGCTTTTTGGCACATTTCTCTAATAGCTGATTGAATCAGCTGAAAGACAAAAACACCAAAAAGCCCCTCTGAAGCACACAATCTATACAGCTGTTGGGCGAGCTGGGTCAAACATATGTGCTTTCTCTGGGCATGGGGCGACATTGAGTTGAAAGTAACGTTTTTTGGGTTTTTTTTCACAACTGAAAGCAGCCTGTTAGCTATTTCGGTTAATGTCTCTCTCCTACTTTACAGCCCTACAGACTGCTTTGAAGCTCTAGCTAAAATCCTTAACTCAGTTGTGTTAATATTAACTCAGGTGTAGAAATGACTGACAGTGGAAAATTGGAGCACTGTCAAGACACTCAGGAAGGCCAGATTTTATTTTGTGAATCTGAATAAGGGATTTATATTTAACTATATTGACTACAGTAATAATGGTAAAATATAACTTGGTTATTTTTTTGTCTAGTTTGTTGTGTTTTTTTTTAAACATTATATATTCCCCTGCAAATCAGTACACTTTCCAATAGATATATTTGTTTTTTGATTTGATCTTAAACTGAATAAGTGTTAGCCCACATTCATCTTAGTAAACCTTCCTGAATCATAGAACTATAGAAAATTAGGGGTGGAAGGGACCTCAGAAGGTTATTTAGTCCAACCCTCTGCTCAAAGTAGGACAATCCCCAACTAGATCATTCCACCCAGGGCTTAATTGAGATGGACCTTAAAAACCTCTAAGGATAAATATTTCACCACCTCTCTAGGTAACCTCTTCCAGTGGTTCACCACCTTCCTCAGGTGCTGGTACACACAACAGCAGTTTAATTCTGCCTAAATTGAAACTGGGTTTTTAATTGTTGGGTTTTTAATTGACACAATTGTTTCAATTTAGGGACTTCCATCACTGTGATAGAACAGCGATGGCCCCTCCCACACCTGTCACTGTGGGCAGGCTCTGCCAGAAAGAAAGAAAGATAAGTGGTGAGAGTCCTGATTCTTTTTCTTTTTTCCCCCCAGAGCCTGCCTACCTCTCCCATGGGTGTGGATGAGCTGCCACTGTGCCCTTGTTTTGTCACCACTAAGAATGGTTTAGCTCCGTCCCCTTTGAAAATACCCTTCGGGTAGTTAAAGCTGCTATAAAATCCCCCTCAGTTTTATCTTCTGCAGACTAAATAAACCCAGTTCCCTCAGCCTTTCCTCACAAGCTATGTGCTCCTGGTTCTGAAACATTTTCATTGTCCACTGCTGGATTCTCTCCAGCTTGTCCACATCCTTTCTATAGTGGGGGGTCCCAAAACTAGACACCGTACTCCAAATGTGGCATCACCAGTACAGAATAAAGGGGAATAATCACTTCAGTTGATCTGCTGGTAACACACTTATTAATGCAGCCCAGTATGCTGTTTGCCTTTTTGACAACAAGGACATACTGCTGACTCATATCCAGCTTCTTTTCCACTGGAACCCCCAGGTCCTTTCTTTTTTGCAGAACTTCTGCTTAGCCAGTTGGTCCCAAGCCTACAGCAGTGCATAGGATTGTTCTGTCCTAGGTTCAGGACTTCGCACTTGTCCTTGCTAAACCTCAGAAGATTTTGTTTGGCTTAATCCTCCAATTTGTCTAAGTCACTCTGAATCCTAGCCCTACCCTCCAGTGTATCTCCTACTTCCTGCAGCTTGGTGTCATCTGCAAACTTGTTGAGAGTGCACACTATCCCATCCTCCAGATAGTTAATGAATATATTGAACAAAATCAGCTCCAGAACCAACCCTTAGGCATTCCACTTGATACTGGCTGCCAACTAGACCTCAAGATATTGATCACCCCTCACATTGAGCTTGATCATCCAGCCAGCTTACTATCTACCTTACAGTCCATTCATCCAACCCATACTTCCTCAGCTTGCTTGCAACAATGCTATGGGAGACCATATCAAACGCCTTGTTAAAGTCAAGGTATATCACATCCATTGCTTTCCCCACATCCATGGAGCTAGTCATGTCATCCCAAAAGCAATCGGGTTGGTCAGGCATGACTAACCCTTGGTGAATCCATGCTGACTGTTCCTGATCACGTTGTTCTCCTCCAAGTGCTTAGGAATGGATTATTTGAGGACCTGCTCCATGATTTTTCCAGGGACAAAGGTGAGGCTGACTTCTAGTTTCTATATAACTAGAGAAAAATATGTGTTCTCTAACATGCAATAATGTGCCACACCATCTGCCCCAGCCCCCACTTTTCAAAATCTTAGATTCACACATACAAAGGTAGATTTCACGAACACCCCCCAAAATACACTTAACTAAATAATACCTTCTAATTTTATGTCAAATTTCCAAATATCAATACCCAAAACATACAAAATAATAAAAAATAAAGAATTGCACAAATAATGTTACTAGTGTTACTAATTACTCCTATATATTATTAAGCTTTAATTAAATGTTGTTCTTGCTATCTTCTTGTTCCATCAAATGTAGTTTCCCTGTGAACTTTTTGGTTCTATAAGTAACATTTCCACCAATAATTTGTAATACATTTGCAGAATAATAGGGGAAAGTGAAACATGAATTTGTGAGAGAATTTCCAGGGGAAACATACAATTATTTATGGTAAACGTGAAGAACTGCTTTCCATTAAAACTGTCAATTAATTGCTATTAATAGGCTCAATTAGTGCAAAAAAAAATTAATGCATTAATTTTCTTAAAACACATTAATCGCTGCTGCTGGGCCATGCGTGCTGGAGGAAAAGCACGCCTCCCCTTTGTTGTTGCCTGCCTGGCCATGCATGCTGGAGGAAAAGCAGCCCCTTACTGCTGCCAGGCCGCACACACACACACGACCAGCAAGCAGCCAGGCAGGGTCAAGCTATTCAGGCATCAGGGCTGTGACAGGGCAGGGTGAGGCACTTGTCCCTCCAGTGAGGAAATGGGGGGGGGGGCGGCTTTGAGGGTGACATGGAGCTATGTGGCTGGGCTGATGGCACAGGGGCTGGTGCCTGTACTTGTGGGAATTGGGAAGTCCCAGGAGACGCAGCCAGAGGGAGCTGGGGAAAGCAATGAGCTGCAGGTCAGGAGTGACGGGCACTGGCAATGTCAGGGGGCTGCAGGTCAGGAGTGAGATGTGCCCCTGACAGGTGTCCCGTTTTTTGGAATTGAAAATTTTGTAATCCTAGTTTTGACCTTTTCACTTACTGTATGTCATCACTAGGCAGTAATTAGCATAGTTCTACTCTATTTTTGTAGTTGTATCTGAAATCAATTCATTTGAAAATACAGAAATAACATCCCAAAATATTTATAATAAATTGGGATTTATTATGGTTTAACTGCAAGATTAAAATTGTAATAAATCACAACATTTTTTTTTTATTTCATGATTAATTGTGATTAATTTTTTTCATCATTTGACAGCTCTACTTGCTATAGCTTTGGAAATATGGTATGAGGAGACGGCCTATTCCCTGGAGCTTGCAGTATTATTTTGAAAACCAAATAGCAAAAAAAGGCAACATATTTTACGCAATATCATTCAAGCTAGAAAATCTGTTTGGCTACCAATATTTTGATTTAAAATAAAAAATGACATTAAAATAGCTGCTAAACAAAATTGGCCTTCCAGAGTTTGAGAGTTTTACCATTTACATATAATTCCATAATTTAAAGTAGTCCCTCTATCTCCCTTTAAAAAAAAAATCCATTTTACATATAATTTGCTGAAGCATTCAAAAGAGGATAGGAGCAAAAGTTATTCTCAGGCTTTAAATAATTCATGGGTGGTTTTAAAATGTGATTAATTGATCCAGTTTTAAGTGGAGGAAATGTGCTGAATTGTTTAGCAACTTACTCAATACTGGAACTGTATATAAAAAGGTTAATAAAGTAGCTCTTTCCCTGCCTATCCTTACAGCATTTTTTAGAGTTTTATTTTTTGTAGACATACCTGACATATATGAAAACAATTTTTGTGATAACACTACTATTGTCAAATTTAATAATGACTATTCTGCCTTGAATTGTTTTGAAGGAACAGAAGATAACATTCAAGGAGAACAGATACAATACATTGCATTGTGTATTGGCATTCAAAAAAGCTATTGCAAACACAGACAGCAGAGAGTCAGTACGCATTAAGTTTTATCTTTTAATAACTGTAAGAAATATATTTGCTACTTACAACTTTGTTCTATAAAACCTTATTTTAACTGAATGAACTAGAACGTATAAGAGAGATGGTGAGCTATTCACTTGGGATACGAATGCTGGCAAAGCCATGTATTCTCTTGCAATCTAAACTAAATTCAATTTCTTTTTATCCTATTCAGCCTGAATTTATATTAATATTATATATAGATAAACTTTTGGCCTAGATCTTATTCTGCCTGGTAGGTATAAGATTCGGTAGCTACTCATCTCCAAAAATATGTGAATCATTTTAGTGAAATTTTACTTTACTCAGGTGAGACTCACAGTTTTGCCATTTTCTCATTGGGCAAACTATGTTTCCAGGGACCAATCCTATTCCACTCTGAGAAAACTTATAGCTCTCCCATTCTTTCATGGGGCAGACTTTATATAAGGATCCTATTTGCTTAGAGGAGCGATGTCTACCTGAACCAGTACATCAATCTGACAGAAGCATTTACTTCAAAATGAAGAAAAGTCTAGAACTGCTGGAGTCCCTATTGCAATATATTCATTTTATCCTATAACTATTACATGCAAAATATACAAATACCATAAGGAGCAGAGCCAGAACCACAGATCCCCTTCCCTTCTAGGGTGATGTAATCTCACTGAACCATAAATTTAGTGTCTTTGTCCTTCTGGACCCACATGCCTTCTGTTTTGGATGACTAAGGGGAAGTTTCAGTAGGAAGACTTGTAGGCATTCTTAGCTTATCTATTTTAACACCAAGTAGTTAGGTCATATTTATGGGTTTAGGGGAACCTGGCCCTGGGTTTCCAATACCCTGGACATAATTATTATGCTGTTGGAGTAAAAGTTGAGAGTTACTCCTTTATTTATTTATCTATTTTTACTTATATAGATATACAAGCCTTGCCCAGGCTACTACTACTAACTAAAATCTGTGGAAATGGCCCAAAATGTCACTTAGGGCCTTGTTACACCTTACACTGTGAGCCACAAAAAAACTGATCAGTGTTAGTGCTAGCTTGAGTTCAGAACAGTCACACTTCAGGCCGGCAGAGGCATGAAGGACTGAAAGGTAAGAATTCCCTTGCTCCTATTCTGGGCTTTCCCCCTGCCACCTGCTCCCTGGGGCTTTTCTTTGCCCCTGAGACTCCTCCTCCCTGGCACTTACTTGTGGCTGCCTATGCTGTCTATCCCACAGGAGTGGACAAAGAAGGTCTAGCCTGCCTTTACCTGCTGCCACACCCACCACCACTGCTGGGCTGCTGTTCTTCTCTGGGCTGAGCCCAGCCCAGAGAGCAGCAGGGGTGACCGAGGCAGCCAGCCATTCAGGTTAACCCATCCTTACCTTCTGTCCCAGGACAGCCAGCACAGGCAGCCATAAAAAAGCAGGGTGGGGAGTTGGAGGGGCAGTGAATTTGAATCTGCGGTGCTGGGGAGGGCAGTGGGGAGCAGTGGGCCCAATGTGGTTTAGTGGGGGAGGAGGAGATGGCAGGGTGTTCACACTAAGGCAGGGGCAGGCAAAATATATCTCACAGGCTGGATCTGACCCGTCAGGCCATTCTATCTAGCCTGCAGGGCACCTCCAAAAGACATTTATTACTAGCCTGTGGCCACCCTTTTGAAAGCTGGCAAAAGCAGCAGGCTTTCAGAGGTAATGCACCATCAAGGCAGGCTGGGCTAGCCTGGCTCTATGCCAGCATGTCTATCTCCTGGCACTGCACCTGAGAGCTATGCACCTTTGGATTCAGCTGGGCTGGGCTGAGCTGAGCTGGCTCTGTGCCTCCACTTATAGCTCCCTGTTGGAATGCCAGGAGCCTCACATGGAGACAAGGAGCAGGCCCTGTGGTTCCTGGCATTCCAGCAGGGAGCCATGTGCCATCAGGCTGAGCTGGCTCTGTGACACTATGTGAGGCTTCTGGCACCCCAGCTGGGAGCTGTGGGACCTGCTTGCCATCTGGCTGAACTGGGCTGGGTGGACCCTGTGCTATCACATGCAGCTCTCAAGACTCAACTAAAGCCAAGCATTGCCGGGGGGTTCTGCCTGTCATAGGCCATGAGTGCCCTGAGGGCCTGCCACCTGATGCTGCCAGTGACAGGGACTGTGCACCATGTGGGGGGCATGTGGCAGGGGGCCCACATGCACACCCTTCAATGTCCATACCCCCCAATCCACAGTCCCTCAAAGCCCCACATTCCCACAAACCCCACACCCCTCTCACCCCATCATAACCCCCTCCAATCACACCCCCCCACACACCCCCTCCACACACAATATACAAGAGTAAGAGTTAGTTTGAGCTATTATGCAATTACCTCTATATACACTATGGAAACACATAAATCAGGACAAAAATCATTTTAAAAATAAAATTAAAAATATATTATTCTAAATGTTTGATTTTTAGCATATGATTTTTTTTTTCCTTTCATTTTCAAGATGGCAAACCCCCCTCCCAAAAGAAGTACTTCCAGGGGCAAGGGGAAGGACTTCTGATGGCAAAGATCAGGGGTTAGGGGCAAGACATCAGGCCCCAAATGGCAACCAGGGGATGGGGCCGCTGTCAAAGGGTGGTACTACCCTTGCAGCCCTTGAAAGCTCACCAAAGGCCACTTAGTGGCCTTCCAGCTGAAATAACTGCCCACCCCTGCACTAAGGTGTAGCCTAGCATGTAATATGGGTTGGGTAACATGGATCAGAGATAATCCTGCCTTGGAGTGGCATAACTTTGAGCCTCATAATGAGTGCTTAAAACTAGCTTCAAGTGTTAATGTATGAACACTCAAGATGTTAAGAGCTCCAGAGACTGCCTAAAATTGCTGTGTAACAAGGCCTTTACATGTCTAAACTTAAGCTTTAAAGTCTAACATTGGAACTTGATTAGAGCCTATATGTCTAGGTGGGAATTCTAACCTCTTTCTGACTTCCAACTTCCTTCTGCTGCAGCCCAACTCTAGTTCTTTAGCAACCTCTTCAGTCCAAAATTGAAGTGCATAATGAATCTTACCATCCTATAAGTCTTGTGACTCTTGATTAGGGGAGAATATGATTCCAGTTTGCCAGTTAGATGTCTAAAAGATGCTATTTTTGGTTTATTGAAAGAATGAATTTACTCATATTAGATATATTAGACAAGGAGCAACATCTGGCCCCCAGTGACTCTTCTAAATCTCACTGAAATTTGTAAGAAATTACCACTGACCTCATTCAGCCAGCCCCTACATGCATACAGGATTTTTATTCTTCAGGTACATGGAAAACAAAATATGAAAATATTTTTTAAAGAAGGCAAACTCTCCACTACTAGCGAACAGATGTCACTTGTCAACAACTTGAGATACATTTTTCTAAGACAAAAGCAGGTAAATACAAAGGTACAATTTTCTGCTGTGTTAATAAGAACACTTAGAAACCAGCATTGGAGAAAATCCTGTATTCAGTAAAGGACTACTTATGTGAAGCTTGCAGGATAATAGTCTTCTTGATTATAGCCAAATATTTACAAAATTTGAACTCCTTAGTAGGCTTTTCCTCACCAATATTGCAGGTGTGGCTGAATTACCATATTTTCTTCACATTTTGTGTCAAACAGCTCTGGAAGAAAAGTAACCTTTCTTAGCCAAGGCATACCTTCTTCATTGCCTTTCTTTTCAATATTTCCAGTTAGGAGCACTTAGGTGCTGTTGGATACAAGCAACGCCAGGAAAAATAACTCTTCTTATTTGGCCAGTAAGAATATTTTAGTTGTGTCTCTAGCAGTTTGTCATTTTGTAATCTGATGACATATTGCTGCGGACTGTGAAAAAACCAGTCATGAATATTTCTCATTTATCAAGGATTGCTCAAATTCAGCACATGCTTACTCTAGAAAAACTCCTGGTGTTTGGCAGGTTGGCTGTTTCCTTCCATATTATGAACGTGTATAGTAAAAGTATTGCTCATTCTTTTGACATTGCATAGGAGTGGACATTGCTGTCTGCAACAAAGGATTGTTAACTATATGTAATCAAGTTACTTCAACTCTACAAGGTAGCGACATGCAAGTATGTTCACTTTGCCTATGAGGCAGAAGAAATATTTGGAAAGCAAAGAGGCAAGACTGCATTTATTCCACTTGATCCATTGTCACGCCTCTTTATGAGGTATTTGCTCTTTTCCTTTCACAGAAGTTCTGTCTTAAAGTTTTGGGGATTTTTTTTTCACTTGTAAGAGACTTGTTTTTCATGGTCTCTGTCTACTGCACCCTTCCTTTAGTTATACCTTTATACCCTTACTTAGGTTCTACCATTATAAGACATATCTAATTTCAAATTTCAGAGGTCCCTATATGTGCACTTTAGTTTTATTTTCAAATATTTTAAGGAACAATGCAAAGAGAACATCAGAATTCTATTAGGTGATATTAAGTGTGTACAGTTACGTGTCCACAACTATTTCTGGTAAGAAGGGAAGGACTGTCTACAGGAAGACAATAAAAACACTGGACAGGGCCCAGCAGGACTTGAAGATGCCAATTTCTGCAAGAAAGGATCCCAGATGAATTGATGTTGTGAGCCCAACCTTGCAAGGTTTGGGCTCCTCTACTCATAGGAGCTGATAAAATTACTGAATATAGCCTTACTCACAGGTTAAACATGTACTTTTGAAGCACTGAAAACTGATTGAGTAGCCATGACTGCTGATTATGGAAAGTGCCTAGTACAGAAAATCTCATAAATAAAAGACTTGTTTGCATAATGTAGGGCATAATGGAAACTAATGTATAATTGGGCAGAAGCTAGGGTAGGGTGGCACCTTAGAAATGGTGACTAAAAAGAATAATTGAGCTAAGTTCTGGCCTGAAGTTCTTGTAGGGCACACTTTGGGGGCTCAGTGTGAGCACCTTTGGGTGTAAATAGATAGTTACATAACAGTTGCCCTTTTCATCCCAGGCTTCATTTTATTGGTTGAGTGTTAGGCCCTGTCTCTTCCCCCTTCCCCACTCCTCTTTAATTATTTTCATTTTGTCACACTTGGTTTTAGGCATACTGTGCCTGAGAAGAAAAGGAGGCTCTGAAAGATCTGGAAGAAGAAAAAAAGCTGGAGTCCCAGAGAGGATAGGGGGAGTGCAAAAGAAGAGATGAGCTGATTGTAGGGTGCTCAGAGGCTGTTTCACACTTTGCTGGTGGGAACTGTGGCAAAACGAAAAAGATGGTTTGGTCTGAAGTGGAGCTGTCTGCTGTGTGATATGAAATGTCTGCTCTCCAATCCTCTCTGTTCTAGGACCTGAGCAAAGAAGGAGCTCTTTGATGTGGAGGTGCTATAGATAGCTGGAGCAGCTAAGGACAATAAAGGACAAAGAAAAGAGTGATGGTTTTGAAGGCAGAGGCTCACCCCTCTAGAAGCTATGCTAGAACTGGTTGAAAAGAGTCCTGCAGCAGGGGGAGTGGAAAGGGTTTTTATTGTTCTTTTGGTTGGAGGAGTCTGGAGGCAGAGCTTCCCTGAAAATCTATGACAGAGACTAAGTGGCTCAGACAGCTTTTGTAAGCAATAACCTGCTTCTTCATACTTCACTGTGATTCCTATTATCTGACAAGTAGATTGTTGCTTATAAAAGTTTATGCCTCTCTGAACCAACACGTGTTGGTGCCACGCTAGACTAATGCAGCTAACCACACAGCAGCATAAAACCTAAGACAGGCAGTACAAAAGGCAAGAATTAGATATTGGGGGGAGAATTTCAGAGAAAATGTTGAAATAAGCTACTGTCAGTTTTCATCTCCATTTCTAAAGGAGACCGGGGGTAGCAAACATCTTTTTAGAAATCTCACATTTAATTTTTCCTTAAAACACCTGAAATTAATGAAGAAAAAGGGAAATGGAAATCAGAAAGGGTAAAATTTTAAGTCAGGGATACGAAAGGAGTCTTGTAAATAGGAATAAAAATATATTTACTTAGTAACAGGCATTTTAAATGTGCCTTAGGATGGAGTCTAATTATATTTGATGAACTCTACTAAATTCAGTCCTTTGCTATCACAGGTAACGATTATCCTTTCATATTTGTGCAACTACATGGGATTCTGAGTTGGTAAGGGGCCCTGTTGCACTAGTCATGTTTTAGTGTGGTTGTCTAGTGAAGAGTAGCTGCCCCAAACTGAACTGTTGCACAGGACTCCAAAACCTTTGCATACTGGCTCCATCCCAAACCATACTCCTCCTCTGGGAAAGCTACTCCAGAACACCACTGTTCTAATGTAGAGAAACCTTTATCTTATTTTCCATCTAATTATGTTCACAATCAGATATTACCCATTTACTCTTGCCCTTAGGCTTAACTATTAGTCTGTTTTAACCAAAGTAGTCCCATTACTCCTGTGATATATATAGGGAGCAGCCATATCCCTTTGCAACTGGTCTCTTTTCTGTCCAGTCATTTTTCCATTCTTTATAAGCACCCTGATTATTCCAAATATCTCCAGTGACACCCTGAGAATCTCCTACATGATTTCCCCCTCTTTCTTGGGATAGAAATTCCACATCATTTTGTACTTTTGACTTAAAAGAATTCCAGATCCCTTCAGGTTCCCAAATTCTTCTGTCATGCGACTGTAGTATATAGCTTTGTTAGTTTGTTAAAGTCTGACCTTTAAAAATCAAGACCTTTCACTTCAGATATCATTTCATTTATCTTCCATTTAATTTACACTCAATTTATGATCACTTAATCCAAATTTATGTTCTATGACTATCTCATCTATGTCCTTATTATTTACCAAGATCCGTCTCAAAATAGCAGCATCTTCTGTTGATTCAATGACTATACTTGTTGCTGATGCCAAAGTAGTATTATTACGTAGCTGAGTATCTACAGAAACTAACAATCAAAAAGAAAAAATGTTGTTTCAGAAATATAGTGCGTGATACTGAATCCATTTTGTCTAAGGTCTCAGGAGTAACCAACAAAGTCATCAGAGCTACTATATAACATTGTGAGTAAGAGCATAATCAGATTTTTGGTCTATTTTCTATTTATACATTTTTAATATGCATCTATTGCTTAACAAACAGCTCTGGAAAGAACTAATTCTAGGAGACACTAGTTCCCATGCAATTTAAAACAGGGTAGTACTATAAGCCTTGACAGAGAAAGGAATGAGTTTGATTTGTAATGACTGTGCTGACATGTAATAATTTTGCACATGAGAAAGGTCATTTATAATTCACTCTTGCCTAGAGGATTAATTAATTAATAATTAATTATTGGTGGGATTTTCTTACAAACAGAATGGGATTGGCATTCATAGTTTCATAGTTTCTAGGATCGGAAGGGACCTGAACAGATCATCTAGTC
>NW_017728914.1:15786108-15815926 GCF_001723895.1 Crocodylus porosus
GTAGCCTCTCCTCGTAGGGCCTGCCCTGTTGTCCCCTGATCATGCCAGTGGCCTCCTCTGGACCCTCTCCATGCTGTCCACATCCCTCTTCAGAATTCCCTTGAAAATTCTGATTGACATTGATGAGGTATGTGGAACAACTGTTTTGTGGTGTTAAAATAAATCATTTGGGCTCTGTGTACAACAATGTTATTGGATTATATAAAATGGAGATGGAAATGGCCTAGCAAAGCAAATAGATAATTCACATTCTTAATATATTAGACATCAGATGCATACTCCCCTTGATTTTAGACTAAGGATCCACTATACAACCATAAAATGACTTGTCAATCAGGAGAATTTCAGCATCAAAATCAGCTAAATACTTAAAACTGCTTAATGCTGTTAAGTAGATGCTGGAGAGGCTTTACTTGGTAACTGTGCATCCTGGAGGTTTTGGTAAATTGCTTTTTATTAAAAAGAATAACAACAACAGTACAATAATAGTATGTGAGAAACTACATGGAAAGTATAGACAGGCCTGTTACTATACATCAGACCATTTCTTACTGCAATTATTAAAATATCCAAATTGTATGTGTTCAGGATCATATCAGCTCTTCGGTTGCATTCAGTTCTCAATGACTTTCTTGTTGTTTTAAAGAATCTTAATAGAAAGGCCAGTAATACCTATCTATCAGTAAAGCCCATCACCAATGTATAGCTTCAGCCCACTCCATTTATTACATTATCTTTCTTTCTCCTCATTCTTGCATATGCTTCATACACCACATATGCTTCATACACCATTGAACTTCACTCTTGTATTGTTGTAGGAATTAATTACAGCCACTGAGGTCAATTTAGTACATCTATTATTAATAGTTACTAACAATTTAAAGATAACCACTTGATAAGGATCACATTGCTGGCAGTGAGGGAGCCCTACGTGATCTGAATAGAGATAAGAAAGTACCTGTTCTCCCTATACATTGCAGAGGTTGATCTCTGAAACAGAGAAACTGTTCTACCAGCTATCGATTTATGGATTTGTTACTTTTACGTGTCTTATCTTTGAAACTGTTATATGCTAATTCTCTGGACAAAAGAACATTTTCTTTGGAGACTTGAGGTCCATTTTGCTGTATAGTCTTCTTCTGGAGAAGATTAGGAAATGTGCTTGCAGCTAATCAAAATAATGTAGAGTCTGCCACCCCACTGAAATCAGTCTTATTAAGGATGGCATAATCTGTAAAATACAACATTTATTTCTCATGAATACAGAAGTAGTTTATAAAGCTTGGTTGAAGAACAACAATAGTATGTGCCAGGTGAGGGAAATCATATGTCTCAAAAACATGTATGATTCTGATACTGGATACTGGTATTGGACACTAGAAACTCTAAGGAATATACACTGTCAAGCTTTCACAAACAATTCATGGCATTATTTGATTCATATGCAATTTCTCATGCATAACCCCATGGTATTATTTCTATCCCATGATTTGATGCTCTATACAAGGTAAATTACTTCAGACTAACCTAATATTTTGCTTTTGATAAGATCACTGATTTTCTGCAGAAGGGAAAATAGAAAATCTTATTTACATCAGGACAGTGTTTTATATGGTACTATATAAGATGTTATATTTCTCTACCGATATTTAGCATGGTTGTTAATCAATCTGAGCCAGCTGAGCATTCTTCCCCATCTCTATGATAGCTTGTAGTCCTCATGTACACTATTCATACAGTGTTTACCTAATAATTATGTGAAATATGTCCCTCTTATTCTGACCTTGTCTTTACTTACTATATGTAGAGGTTAAAGAATGCATTTGAATTCCACAAATACTGGCGAAAAAGGAGAACTAACTAGGAAAAAGGAGATGGGGTTAACCAGAAACTTGGAAGTTTAACAGGCCTGGCTTGGGAATCTACCAGTCTTTCAGCTTTGTTTATGGTGTCAGGCTTGTGCAGGCTCAAGAATGACATTAAGGTTGATCTTAACTATCAGATCAGAATATATATAGCCCATCAGCTAACCTGGAGAATAACATATAGGAAGACCTATATCATCTTGAGGACTAGAAATGGGTTGTAGCAGTACAAACCATATATATATGCAATTATATACTACAAACAAGAATTTGTACTATAAAATGAAACTCATAATTTGGAAGCAACTGAGGAGAAGGGCCTGGTTCTACTAACTAATTATAAGCTAGTTACATACACGCCACCAATACAATACTACATTTGAACTTTTTCACAGCTATCCTAGGATAGGTGAAGAAAGATATTTCCCATAGATATGTAGAAGAATTAATACCATAGTACAAAATCTTGCTGAGGGTTTCCTTATCTGAAATACTGTATACAACTTATTTCACCAATGTACAAGATGAAATCAAACTGGACAGGTACAAAAAAGGTTCCTAGGATTAAGGAGGGATGATTATGAGAATAGAAAAGTCATTTATAATGGAAGAGAACACAAAAGCTCAACTTTAATTTAGCAAAACAAAAGCTGAGAGAGGATATTCTTGCTTTTCTATCCCATTATTCTACAATCTAAACTTTATAAACTCATTCTTCTTGATAAGAGTGAGAATGATAGGATCTTCACTATTTTGAGGAATTCCAATACTAAACATTTTTTTGTTTTAAAAATTAATTTTAGCCTCTTTTGAAAGAGACAAAGAAATATAATTGCCAGATATGCTGTGTTCTTCATTCACTGTATAATAATAAAAAGACAACTAAGGGTTATGTTTCTGTAGAATAAAATGTGCAGCTACAACTTGATCTTCAGGAAACTTCAGGCACATGTTCTCATTTAAATCACCTGTGGCCTTGCTAATCTTTAGGACTGATTTTTGTCCCACATTGATGAAGATACCTATTCAGAAGCCCATTAAAATCACGGTTATACTTGTCTAAAACTGGCATGAGGTAAAATAGGACATAGGTCTATTTCCCTTCTTGTATTCTTTCATCTTTCTGGCATTAGATACCTCTCCACTTCTCACACTATTGTTAACCCAGTCAGTCGTGCGGCTGTGCCGCTAGTCCTTAGGGCTGCCTGAGGAGGACGGCCGCGGGTAGTCAAGGCGCCCGCCCCCCCGATGGGAGGCAGGCACTCTCCACTTCTCACAATGTACTTCTGTTGATATGAGAGGAACTTCTGTTGTAACTTCTGCCATCAGAAGCAGATCTTTCTGTATCTTGCTTCCTTCTCACTCATTTACATATATAAATAGAAAAAGTCTCCCTTTCACTGTTGTAATTCTGAAGAAGGATCCATGTTTGATGGTCAGTGGGAAAGCTCAAATCCCATGTTTTCTTGCAGGTAAGCCATGCTTTTGCAGCTCATGTCATTCTCTGATCTGGTGACCTGGAGTAAATAACTCTGTTGGTTCTATCTTTCAGGCTAGACATCAGGAGGCACTACTTCACTGTCAGGGCAGCTAGGATCTGGCACCAACTTCCAAGAGAAGTGGTGCTGGCTCCTACCCTGGAGGTCTTCAAAAGGAGGCTAGATAGACATCTTGCCGGGGTCGTTTGACCCCAGTACTCTTTCCTGCCATGGCAGGGGGTCGGACTCAATTATCTGTTCAGGTCCCTTCTGACCCTACCAACTATGAAACTATGAATTTTAATATTGGTGTTTGTTTGTAATATTTAACATTACAAAATGTTTTAGACGTGTGTGTGCGTGTGTGTGTAACATCCCCTAAAAAATACAGTCCATTGTATTGTAGTTGTGAAAATAATTTGTAGTATTTCCTTTATCTTCATCTCAGCTCTCTTAACTAACCCCATCAGAGCTCTAGTTAAGTCAATTTGCAGTAATAACACTTTCTATACGTGCTTACACATACTTATGTTTTGCAACTGAGTGCTAGCTCATCATATGATGTTGCATCGGTCAAGGCTATTTCTATTAATCAGCCTGTCCTATTCCATATCTATTATGTCCTGATTTTCTCACTGTAGAGGTAGAAGTTGCTTATAAAGCCAAGTCACAATGGGCTAAGACCGTGTTGCTCTAATTTTAGGCCAGTATACATAGAGTTATTCCTCTATAAAACTGGAGTAATAGAGTAGTAAAATATGTGTGATGTGGTTTTAACCACAAAATGAATTCAGGTCAGAGACTTGTCAATATTGGAAAGTAATTCTTAACGTTTTATCCTAAATGGATAAAAGTTGTTCTCTTGAATAAAGACATGAAGTATTTAAGATGATTATTACTCCACTGCTAGGAGTAGTGAAGGCAGCAGACACCCTTTAGTGTGTATGGAACATGTTCTCTGGATAAAAACAGTGCTTCATTTCCTGGCATTGGCAGTCCAAAATGTCAAAAATTATACCACATATAATTTGATTATACCATGTATAATTTTTGTCATTTTGGAAGTTTGCCATAAGTTTGGTTTGGGACCATCAGGGTAAGAAATAGATGTGGAAGCTACACTCTATCCAGAACATTGAGCCATATATTTTTAAAGCAATATAAAATTAGTGGCAGTGGTCTTGGTTGTAAAAAGTGGTTTACAAAAAGGCCTAGTCCTCGAAAGGAGATTGTTTTCAACAAAACACCAATCTTTTATAAAGTTGCCATCAGGTTTTTGTTTTAACTTGTTTTGCTGTTACCATGATCCCTTCAACATTTTTCCACAACTTTTCTATGACAAATATGTTTATACACAGACAGGCAAGGTTCTTTCTGTAGATGTGATATTTTTTATTAGACCAACTAAATAGTTGGAAAAAAGTTCTTAGCAAGCTTTCAGGTGCAATCACCCTTCTTAAGGCATAGGGAGTCTCTGCTGCTCTGCGACTTCAAGGAATGAGAGAAGCTAAAAGTGTGACAGGATGTCAGTGAGAATGTAAATAGGTAGAAACTAGGGAAACAAAAGGTAGAGCAGGGAAGGGGGTGGGGAGTGGAGGGGGTGAGCCAAAGGTGAGTAAGGGAGATTCTACAGTAGTAGTAATTCAAACTAGAGCCTGTCTGTGAAAAAGGAAATAGCTGGAAATTAAGAAGACAAAGGGCAGAAAAGTGGGGGAGGGGAAAAAGGTTGGGAGGGGGGACGTAAAGTGTAAGTGGTCAGGTCTGACAAGTACTTGGTGTATCAGATGTCAGCCAGTTTGTAACGTGTGATAAATCTAATGTCTATATTGAGTCCATGATTTTTTTGCATCCAGTGGATTTATGGAGTGAAGTCCTTGTATCAGAGGTACTAAAATAATGTGCAGTAGCAAAGATGCATTACTACATGTGTAGATGTGCCCAGTATCCAGGGTTTAACTCTCACTACACTGCAACTTTACCATTTTGGAATGGTCTGTAAAGATGGGAGTTCACATATATAAAGTGAGGAAGCATCTTTCTTTTTTCCTATGGCAGCTCAGAAAATTTGTGAGTTCAGTAAGTAGAGATCATTCAGCTTGTAAAGCAGGCTCTGTGAGAGATGACATGCATTATTGTCCTAATAATTAAGGACAGAGATGACAGTTTACCTATTATTTCATTCAGTAGCTGCCTTTCAGCTGCTTTCTCAGCTGCACCAGGACATCCACCATTAAATTTTATAGACAGGCAGATCTTTGACTTACAATGTTTGATAAAGATCTTACAGCAGTCAGTGTTTAACAGTAGTTACATGGTAAGTCCATGGTGTTATCTTCATGAATTTCTTCTACTTGGCAATAATAAGATAATGTCGGCTTTATGGTTAGTATATTGTTTCTTTTTACTACATACCCTTAATCACGTACATTTTCTGGCAATGTAAGAAAAGCTGTGCAACTGGAAAATTGCTTGTACTTAGAGCTGACCAAAAACAGGGTTTCCAGTTCAACAGGTATTTTGTTCATTTGAAATCTGTATTTGGTCTGATTCAGACCAAAGTCAATATTTTTCAACCTTTCCAGTGAACAAGAAGCTCCCTTGACTTTACAGCTGCTTAAGAACTTGATGTTATTGCCAGTTTTGCAGTTATAGCTGCATAATGTTGACTAGAATGTCAATTTTAGCAACCAGCTATAGGGGGAACCTCGGTGCTTTTCTGTCTTAGGCACTGGTACCCACCAGCTTCCAAAATACCTGATTTAATAGAGACATCGCAGGAATCCTGGCAAAGTGCCCTTTGAATTTGGTGACTGTTCAACCAACCAGAAATGTTTGAAATATAATATTTCAGGTTCAATAATTCAGCATTTCTACTACATTATGTTTCATCAGAACATTTCTGACCAGGTTTATGTATAACTGTTTTGCTAACCTTCTGGCAATATGCAAACAATTCACTAACTGTTAGCAAGTATTAGCTGTAGGACTGCTTTTTGTTTTGCATTAGATGTAACAAATATCTAATAAGACACAATATACACAATAAACATGGGAGATAGGCAATATGACACATCTTAATGGTCACAGGAGAACGCCATTGCCCCATATGCTGAGCAATTACACAGTATTTGAGTTGTAGTAGGATTTTTTACTAGAAAAAGAATGACTGTAAAAAGCAGATATATTCATTGTGTAATCTCATACATTTGCTAAATAATAATAAAAAGTCCAAAAATTCTGTTTCTTTGACCCCAGTAGAAATCAAGAGCAGCAGGCAGGTTCCTTTCTCAGAAATCCCCTTGTCTACTCCAGCCAGTTCTATGCACAAGAAGAAGAGGGTCCCACCCACAATGTTTTCTTCCGCTTTCCTTTGGGCTTTTTTCCTTGTTTCCTGCCTGTGGCATATAGGCTACATACACACTTTCAAATCATCCAGGAAACTCCTAGTTTTGTTTAACTGATAAAAAAAATGACCCATACAGAAGTTCAGAAAAGCAAAGAGCCTACAGTGTAGATGCTGGAATCCCAGAGGTCCCTAAAACATACAGCCTGGAGAGGTTTTCAGGCTTCTTTTTTTTTTTTTTTTTATATGAATGAAGGCAAGAATCGCCAGGGTCTGTGCTGTGCACGAAAGAGTTTTCCAGCCTTTTCCCTCTCCCATGCTGTGTTGGAGCCCAGCTAGCACTGGGCAGGGCATATGCTTATATGCTTCCCTGCACCTAAGTGCTGCAGTGAACAAGCTAGGAGCAGAACACACCACATAAGTGCTTCAGCACTGAGCTTTTCCAGCCCAAAGCACTCAGGGGGCATGTTGTGCTTCCTGCTTGGCTGAGACTGACAAATGCTCTCCTTCCCTCTGTGGGAGGGGGAGAGAAGAGAAGCAAAGTACAGTGAGATTGTGGATATCATCTCTGCATCTTCTGCTTATACAAAAGTTCTGTCTCCTCAGAGAGATTCTCAAGGGAGCCACTTCACTCAGGTTGCTCCCAAGATGTTTTTTTCCTTGAGTGGCCATTTTAACTCAGGGAGAAAAATTATAAATTTCTCTATACTCTTAGTTTCTCCAGAGAGAGCAGGGACTCTCCCTAGAGAAAATGATGTCTGCCCAATCCCTGTGTGGTCTGCAAAACCAATAGCCTACTCTTTGCACTTGCGACTGTGAAAGTCTCTTATCCAACATGGCTTAGGTGTCATTGCTCTTGTGCTTTAAAGAAATAGAGGAAATCTTGTATTACTTTCAGTGAATTACTTGCCTTTTCCATGGAGTTCAAAAGAGAATAAGGGATACCCAGGACTGTAGTGGCATGTATAATTGTTTTAGGATTGAACTCTCACTTGATGTTAACCATCTTCACTTTTCAGTATAGCACAGAGCCTTGTCCTGTGAGATGTTTAATAATTCTTCCAAATGTTTGAAGAACCTACTAAATAAGGGTTGGTAAATTAAGAATCAGGTTGTTTGTAACAACTAGGCCCATATTTTTCTTTGCAAGTTATATTGACTGAATAAAGCTTTTCTTATTTTTTTAAGATGGGCGTACTTAATTCTGGAACAAACAATAAATTGGATGGGAGTCACATGACACTGAAGAATCCATTAAGCTAGTTGGACATTTATACACATACCTTTTTGTCCTATGACACACCAGAGATCCACCACTTTCGAGCGCACTCAATTAATCAAGTCTGCTCCACACACATGCAAACTGCACTGTGCCACGTGCAATTGTACAAGTGACATCAACTGCAATATGCATCAGCCCACAGAAAATGGCGGCAGTGCAGTTTGGAACTGAAGCACCCTTTGGGCCCAACTTTTTTGGCAGGAGTGCCACAAGCTAAGACTTGGACCCTCCCTGGGTGCATCTACATTAGCTGTTTACTGCACCGTTGACCAATTAGCTGAGCAGTAAATGTCACACGTCTACATGTGAGCCCCTATTAGGTTCGAGTAAACAAATTTACTTCATAGCAGAGTTTTTTTATCATGTACAGCAATGCATGTGTAGATGATGACCTGGCTGGCTGGGGCATGAGGGTATTTCAGTGCTGGAGTTTCCTACCAGCTAGCCCTGCACTGGAGCACCCTTGTGCCTTAGCCAGCCTCTCTGCAACATGTTGAGATGGGTCAGAGCAGCCCTGGGCTGACAGGCTGACCCCCTGGGCCCCTTGCCAGCTGGGGCTGCTCTGACCTGGCTCAATGTCCTGCAGTCCTGGGTGCATGTGTAAGCTCTGGGACCATATATGCTTGTGTTTATTGCTTCATATTAATATGCACATATAGATGTGGCCCCTGAGTGCTGTTCTGATCCCCTTCCCCTATCTATTGCTCTGCTTTTTGTTTCCTGCACTAAAGGTGGGGCTAAAGGGGTAGCAGTCAGTGGCTTAATGTCTAATTGGCAGCCAGTATCAAGTGGAGTACCCAGGGGTCAGTCCTGGGGCCAGTTTTGTTCAATATCTTCATTAACAATCTGGAAAGTGGGATGGAGTGCACCCTCTGCAAGTTCGCGGATGACACAAAGCCGATGGGTATGGTAGTAATACCTGGAGGGTAGGGCTAGGATTCAGAGTGACCTAGACAAATTGGAGGATTGGGCCAAAAGGAATTTCATGAGGTTCAACAAGGACAAGTGCAAAGTCTTGCACTTAAGATGGAACAATCCTATGTACCAGAACAAGTTGAGAGCTGATTGGCTGGGCAGCAGCTCTGAAAAAAGGACAATAAGCTGAATATGAGCCAACAGTGTGGCCTTGTTGCCAAGAAGGCTAATGGCATACTAGTCTGCACTGGTAGGTGTGTTGCCAGTAGGTCAAGGGAAGTGATTATTCCCATCTATTCAGCACTGGTGAGGCCACAGCTGGGGTACTGTGTTCAGTTTTGGGCCCCCGACTACAGAAAGGGTGTAGACAAATTGGAGAGAGTCCATCAGAGGGTGACAAAAATGATGAATGGGCTGGAGGATATGACTTATGAGGAAAGACTGAAGGAACTGGCTTATTTAGTGTAGAGAAGAGGAGACTGAGAGGGGACTTAATAGCAGCTGTCAACTACCTGAAGGGGGGTTGGAAAGAGGATGGAGCTAGACTGTTTTCAGTGGTGGCAGGTGACAGAACAAGGAGCAACAGTCTCGAAGTGCAGCAAGAGAAGTTTAGATTAGATATTAGGAAGAGTTTTTCACCAGGAGGGTAGTAAAACAATGGAATAGGTTACCCTGAGAGGTGGTGGAAGCTCCATCCTTTGAGGTTTTCAAAACCCAGTTAGACAAACTTTGGCTGGGACAGTCCTGTTTTGAGCAGGGGGTTGGACTAGACGGCCGCCTGAGGTCCCTCCCAACTCTCATTTTCTATGATTCTATCCCTATATGCTATTGTCTTCCTTGCTTCATCTGCCATGAACTACACAAAGAAGCTGTCTGTGCCACTTATGGCATGAATGCTGGAAGCTGGCCATGCTGTATTAGACTTTTGCAGAAGTTAGAGTATGTTTAATGAGTATAAGTTAAAAAAAAATCTAGTATATGTTGAACACTCAACACATAGACTCGAGCTGCCTAAATGAAGCCATTTATTGATCCTAAAAATAAGGAACAATGCTATATTTTTTGATTATTTTATAATGATTAATTATGCATTAATTCTCAATATAGGTATATGGTTAGACATTTTTCTTTTTAAACGTCCCCTTTAATACATGATTCTTGTAGTGGTATGGAGGGAGAATGTATATATATTAACATTGATGGAGTCCATCCCTCCCAAATTTCCCATGCCTAAATAGAAAACAGAACTGACTTGTAAGTCCTCCTACCATTAAGGCTACATAAAACCTGCACATATCACATTAGACTGGGGAAAGGTTGATTTCACTTAAGTAAAACTTGTAGTCATCTTAATGAAGTCTTCTTAAGCCATATCTACACTACAGACTTATGCTCACTCAGTTATATGGGTCAGGCATGTGAAGA
The DNA here is from genome assembly GCF_001723895.1 of Crocodylus porosus. Classification (NCBI taxonomy): domain Eukaryota; kingdom Metazoa; phylum Chordata; order Crocodylia; family Crocodylidae; genus Crocodylus; species Crocodylus porosus. The sequence continues at coordinate 15,796,417 of NW_017728914.1, forward strand.
GGAGCGAGCCACAGGTTCTGTGACATCAAAAAACCCTAATGTAGAGGCAGGTTTGGGAAGGAGTGGAACTAAGTGCAGTTTTGCTATATAACTATATCATATATACCATTATAAACAGATTTTTCATATACACATACCAGTAGAGAGCAACCTGTCTTAGAGGAGATGCATTTTATGTTATCAAGAGTCCTTTTACCGTATGATAGGTTTCCAAATGGGTCAGTCTGGTCTAGATTGTCAGATAGGAATGCAACAGGTTAGGGTCAATCCGGTCTAGATTGTCAGATAAGAGTGCAACAGGTTAAACTGATCGAGATTGTCAGACTGGAATGCAATTTTCCTGTCTGACTTTATAACCCAGCTTTGCATATAAGTATTCTGATATGGTAATGTGCTCCCAGTATAGACAAAGCCCTGTTTTGTTCAGGGAAACCTCTTTAAAATTGAACTTGTACAGTTCTTTCTGGTGACATTTAATTTATGGACGATAACATGGAGCCTGACAATGCAAAATGAGTTCACAGTACATGAGTATTCAGATCCTGGATGACCTTCATTCTCAGAAGTAATCATTCAATAACTTGCTTGTATTATTCATGGTTTTTTTCTGTATATGAAAACTTAATGGACTATTTTAGAAATATATTATATCTGACATTGTGTACTGCCATAAAGACCATTGGGCTTGCTTCGTAAGTATTTGAAACAAGCCTTCCTTCCACGCCTCCCCCCTCCAAAAAAAAAATTAAAAAAAAATCAAATCTGAGTTCTTGCAGAGTTCCAAAAAACCCAAAAAACCCCAAAACCCTATGATACCTGAAGGGTTCTTATAAGAATGTTGTATAAACTGTCATAAAACTACCTCTTTCTTGCTGCAGTTTCTGGAGGTTACTGAACAAGATCTTTAAAAAAAGAATATATTAATTAATGCCCCTGAACCTTTGCTAAAACCATGAGTCTCCATTTCATCCAAGAACAGTGACTGCAAAACCTATATGAAACTCCCTGGTACTCCCACACCCAGCCCCAAAGGAAGTTTGAGCAGTAGAGTTCTCTCTGTGGGAAGAACATTTCAGGATCAGGGCCTCAGGCCCAACAAATGTTTGTGAAACTTTTCCAGTTTTCAAAGCTTGGGATTTCCCCCACTCCCAGTATATACAGCAACACTGACATAAAATTGTAGATCTACTAAGAGCTTTCTGCTCCTACACCAAAACCATCTGAAAAAGTAGATATATTCTGGAGGTAATGCACACAGCCTTTTACTCTGTAGGTGGAGCTATGCTTCTAAACTACAGTACTACTTATCTGTAACTAAGTGTATAGATTTTATTGCTGGTATAAATGGTTTCCAATGATAGTAATTTGAATGTGTACAGTGCATCTAAAGTTAACCCCTTTGTGTTAGCCCTAGGCTTAGATGCTACATTCCTTTGATTCCCGAGAAGCATTCCCATGGGCATTCATATGCAGGGGCACCTGTTTCCCATGGGACAAATGGCAGTGGCACACATTTGTGCTGTTGCTATTTGTCCCAGGGTGCACCCCTGCACATGCATTCCAGCACATGGCAAAGGGACCCAGGTTGGGTAGCGGAGGCTGAGGCCAGCCCCTGTAAAGCTTGGTCAGTAGCCAGAGTATGATCCTGGCTGGACAGGCTCCAGTTTCAGGGGGCACACGCTGCTGCCATATGCACCATACCACTATTTTTAGTGGTGGTTTTTTAACACTGGGATCTCCCGGTGGCAAAAAAATAAAAATAAAAATCACCCACCCCTCTGCAAATTAACAGTGCAGCATATGGCTGTATGTACTCTGCAGGTGGTTTGCAGTACCTCAAATGGTTTGGGGTGCTGCAGACTGTGCTTGTGGGGACACATCTACTATATACATTAGCAAAGGAGTGCTCTGCTACATGGGGACATCACTCAGTTATATTGAGCCCACGCTTTTTAAATATAGTGTGAAACCCATATTAGAGAAGAAGGGGTCACGAGACTATCCAGTGCCCCCACTACACTGAGGAAGGATAAGTGTACCAGGATCATCCTTGACAGGAGTTTGTTTAACCCCATCTTAAAAACCTCCAAAAACAGAAATTTCACAACACAGGCATCCTTTGCTAGTGCTTCCTTACTTTCCTAATACATAACCTAAATCTTAATTGTTGCAAAGCAAATTCATTTGTTCTTATCCAACAAACAGTGGAGATGTAGAACAATGACTCACCATCCTTTTCAGAACAATCTGTAATATTTTGGAACATGAATGTTACTATGTCTGCCCTTAGTTATCGCTCTTGTAGGCCAATCCACATTATGTTTTCTAAGCTTTATCATTTTGCCCTCTTCTAGGCAGTTTCAGTTGCCGACATCTTTCTTAAAATGTTATACTCAAAAGTGGCTTCACCATAGCTGAGTAGAGTGGAATGATTACCTCCAGTATTTTACATATCGTATTCTCATTAACTCATCCTAATAACAGGTTTACCATTTTTGTGATGTCATCACACTGATGGTTTGATTTAATTTGTGATCTGCTACAATCCCTTGGTGCTTTTTCTGCAGTACCATTGCTTATTTTGGAGTGGTATAGCTAAGGGGAGTGACCAAGACACCAGCTCTTTGGTGCGTGGGGGAGGGTGGAAATTGCATCTGCTACACTGCTGGCACACTTACCACTGGTAACACAGGTACTGACACTACCCTGTGTTTTGCCATCCAGGGTGCAGATATGACCAGATACTCTTCCGTAAGTTGGTTATTCCATGATTGTGTTTAAATTTGTGTTTGATTTATCCTTCTTAAGTACAACCCATTGCACTTGTCTTATCTTATCTTTTCCTCAAGACTGCTTGCAGCCTCATATACTCTCTAATCTCTCATCTAATTCATTCATGAAAACACAGATTATAAATAGATCCAGAAACGATCTTTTTTTAGAACCCATTTGAAATGTCTTCATGGTTTAACAACAATTTGTTAAGAGGAAGAGATAGTTAGCAGTGTTAGTTGCAAGTTAGGCAGAAAGCAGGGCAGTATGACATTTTATAAAGTAACTGATTTAGAGTGGCATGATAATCATTGCTAACTACTTCTTAAGTATGGTCTTGCAACATTTGATGTTTGCAACCTTATGGTGATTTCAGCTAGCCTAGTGTTTTAGGGGTATGTCATATGTGATACTGTCAAAATCCTCACTAAAGTCAAGCCATATCCTAGTATTCACTACTTTTTTATTCACTAATCCGGTTAATCCATCAAAGCAGGAAATTATGGTAGTTTCGACACAATTTAATCTTGAAATTATGTTTTTTTATCAATTCTTATCAATTGATAATTCAATAATAATTTATTTTAGTATCTTTCAAGGTATCAGTGTTAGGGTCACTGGTCCATAATTCCCTGGGACATTCCCTCCCCGCCATTTTAAATAGACAGATACTAGGTTTGCCCTTCTGCAGATGTTTAGGACTTCTTGCATCCTCCTGGAGCTCTTGAAAGATAGTTAATGGTTCGGAGAGTTTGGGGGCTCATTCTTTAAATACTTTACAGTGAATTTAATAGTGATTTGCTGACTTAAAAAACATCTTCTCTAGATGTTCTGTAACCTCTTCTTAGATATTTTGACCTGTACCTCTATCACCTTGTTAAAATTAATTATGCTAATTATGGTCACTACTAACATGTTTGTGAAGGCTGGAACAGAAAAGTTAGGGGAGGCTTTAGCCTTCTCTGCCTCATCCTTGTTTGGATTTTCTCCTAGTTAAGTTATGGACTTTTGTCGTTTCTTATTTTTGCTCTTACTCCTGGTATAGTCATGAAGGGTTTTCTATTAGATTTCATGTCCCTTGCTAGTTGAATTCATTTTATACTTAGGCTTTATACATATTTGCAATATTGTTTTATATTTATCCTTTGTCTGGTGTCCTTGTCCCTATACAATGTTTTTATTATTTAAGTTCCTAATGCACACCCATATTGGAGACTTCCTGTCTTTCCTCTGCACTAAACTGTTTGCCACCATACCTTTCATACAGATTATTTCAGTAGCTATCAGTTGTCCTGCACTCTTTTTTACTTTAGATTACCTTACCAAAATATGTTGCTATCTATTTTTTAAGTCTATTACTTTTATTCTTCTGTTGCAACTGCTTCCAAATCAAATTAAGAAATAGCTACTACCCTAGTAAACTTAATTCATCCTTTTAAACAAATATTTATCATATTATAAGAATGTAACAGGTTTTTTTCTTTCTATGCCATATTGTTTTTTTCAAAAGGATATTTGAGTAATTAAAGTTGCCTGTTGCCACTAGTTTCTGCCTTTTATATAGATCTATTAATTCAAGGAAACCTGTATCCATCACATTCTTCTAATTGGTTGGTGTATTTTAGACCCTATACTGGTATATCAACCTATTAGTCCACTTTTTTTCCCCAGAGACATGGAACAATATCTGCCTTCCTTTTTATTTATCTGTGAGATTTTCCTATCAGCCCCTCCAAGATTCATTTAAAGCTCTCCTTAGTAGGCTGGCATGTTGGTGCCCTTCCCCTTCTTAGGTTTGTTGGCTGTAGAGCCATGTTGGTCTAAGGACATAGGCAGACAAAGTTCCTTGGGTAGATGCGATATCATTTATTAGACAAACTAAATAGTTGGAAAAATTATTCTTTGCACAAACACCCTTCTTCAGGCATTATTGCAGTCTGTTGACTCAGCCATGGAGCTGTCCTATTCCTACCACCCTGGCCATGACCGGGTTATTTTTAGTCCTCTGACCCCCCTACCCCTGGACTGTCAGCCTACCTCTATCCTGCCAGCTCCTCCATCCACCCTGAGTTACTTACCTCAGACTGCCCACACTGCTTCCAGCAGCAGCAAACAGTTGCATGCACAGCTGCCAGTCTAGGTTTAGGCAGTTTAAAATAAGCCACATAAACCTAGATTGAGTGTGAAAAACCTTGAGGGATCCTATTGTAACTGTTCCCTATTGATTCAGGGAAAGGAAGAACTACTAGGGTTCCTCCCACCCTTCCTTTCTGCAGAAGAAAAATATAGCATTCTTCAGATAGTAAAATCATCTGGATAATTCCTTTGGTTATCAGGTACCTTCGTGTCTCCAGCTATTAATAATCCATGCTTATAAGGGTAGGATACAGGTGTGTTTTGTCAAAGACAGCCTAAGCAGATAACTCATCCCTATCACTTTTGCAGCATTCAGTAACCTAATGAATAACAACAGGTTCTCAAAAAATTTTGCAAACATTTATGAAGTAAGCCTGTTGAATTCACTGAGGCTCTAAATAGGCCAAGAGGTCTGTCTACATGAGACAAGATGCAGGTCTGGGACTCAATTGATTTGCCAAAAGTTATACTAGAAACAGAACCAGAAGGAGAAACCACATCATTCCTCTGTATTATGTTTTTCATTACTTCCTCTTATAGCTGCAGTGGCAACAGTAGCATTATTCTTACATCTGGTGACATATTAAAAGCAAGAGATTTAATTCAGGCAGTCTTTAATACAGGCAGCTGTTGTTCAGAAAATATCCTAAACACATAAACAGAGAAAAATTAATCGTATTTGTTTTACTAACAATGTTCTCACATGCAACTCCATGCTGATTAAAATGAATTATGAGCTACCCTGCATTATCTGATTATTATTCTTCTCTTAATGCTTTTCTGTGTGCTAGTGCCTTCTGGCATTCTGTCAGCAGAATCTAAAACACAGCATGGTTTCATTCCTTGCCTTGAACAGAGTCACATGCAGTTAGACCCACAGGGACCCCATCAAGATAGTTTTGATTAACGTGCTGAACAACAATTCTCTCTGTTGAATTTGTGTGAATATAGTCATTCTAACAGGCCAAAGTATATGGTGGCTATACCCTGCTTCACACAAGTGTGCCCAGAAACAAAATTAAACTAAAATCTTTGGGCATGTACACACTTGCTTCAGGAGTGGGGGGAAGCATTTTAAGCAGAGCACCTGGAGCATCACCTGTATCAGCGTCCCCATGCTGAAAAATGGTGGCAGGGATGCTTTAATTAAAGCATTGAATGAGCTTTAGTTAAAGCACCCCTCTCCTCCCGCACTTTTCAGTGTAGGGATGCTAATATATGTAGTGCAGGAGTCTGCTGGAGTGTGGTAATTACTGCTCTGATGCGTTGTAACTATAGCACATCAGAGCAGCCTTGCTGCACATGTATAGGTGCCTTCTGAGGCTAACAACCTGATCCTGTAGCCCTTATTGCATTGAGACTGATTTGAATAGTCTAGATGCCTTCAACTAGATCTTTCAGGCAAATAAAATTTGTGGGATCAGGAGATAAGGTTGTATGTTCTAATCTTGACTGGGACTCCAGGCTAAATTCTCCATTGCTTCACATTAACATATATCACTAACTATAATGGAACAATTTCAGTTTCCGACAGCTGAAGATCTTCCCCTTCATCTTTATTTGTCTGTAAATTGACACATTTCAGTCATTTTTTCTGTAAAATAACAAATGTTTAGTGCTATATGCATGATAAAAATAGCAAAATCGGTATTTGGTTAATTAGCTCCAAGACATAATAAATAGGCCTGATCAAATTTGATACCCTTTAGACATATATAATGCTCTAACAGTGTCAATAAAGGAGTTGTGCCATATTTTAGCTCAGTTGAACAGACCCTTGAGATCCCTGCACAGAGTACTATTCTTAGAATCTAAAGTAATCTTTGCTAGATGAGAAAGCCTGATTTAAGGAAACTCCCTTTCATTTTTTTTTTTTTTTATTTCAGTGTCTAGCACAACATGACCCCCTCCCATGACCCTCTGCCTCTAGATACAATTTCAATTCAAAGGCTACATGAGAATCAAGTAAGATTCAGTGACTCACATCCCATCCCAGATTCCTGCCCTATCAAAAGAACCCCCCATATATACAAATGTGGGGAATTCAGAAGTCATCTGCAAATTAAAGACCATCCTTCATATCAGAAAGGGACCAGAGTTCTGGAAGGGATAATATCTCTTGATGACAGGATAGTACAAAACTTGTAGAGGACTGAATGTGATGGACGTGTCCTATTACTTCAATAATAATGCCTCTGCCACTTACTTTCTTCCATTTAAGTACACTAAAACACCCTTGTACTAGCAAGTAAGATAACAGACATGAGTAGTTTAATTCAACATCAGTTTCATGTATAGCTAGAAATAATGCTGTTAAAATTCCTGGATGCCTGAGAGTGATGAGCACCTCCACAAGTTCAGATAATTTTCTACATTGTACTGAAAGATAAGAGGTTTTAAAAATGTTTTGGTAGTCCTGAAAAGTCTATGTCATTTACCTCATGTCTAACCAAGAAACTGTTCCAAACCTTGGGATTCACATAATGCTTTATTGCTATGGATTGTGTATTTTAGTTAATATAGTATATGTAATATGTTATATCAAAAAGTTTTATACAAATGTCTAATGTTTTTCTAATTTAATTATCACTTTGTGAAAGATCAATCTAATTGTTTGGACACCACTGAATGTGTGGATGTGCATTTTTCTATTTGTGTAGATTTAATAGGATGCCATCCTCACAGGAGCAAAAAACCCTGGAGGCACCCCAGAGTCCCCCTTATTCCAATTCACTTCTAGAAAGAGTCTCCCCTTCACTCACATGACACACCTTGATGTTTCTTTTGGTTCTTAAAGGGGTGGCTGCCTCAGGGCTTCTGGTCTTGACTCCAAAGAATACCTGGAGGTGAGAAGTTCCTGCCTTAAGAGCTAAATGCATGGCTCCCTACCACCCCTACATCATGCCCCACACCTCGCAAATGTTACTGTCATTATTATTGGGGCTTCAACTTCCCTGGCGTCCACTTTCTTACTTTATCTAGGCCATCTAATCTAGCTCACATTTACACCTGGCACCTCTCCCCTGACTGCCAGGCGCCAGGTGTCTGTGTGTTTGCCACCTAGCACTCTCTTTCTCTGCCCACTCCAGAGTCAGTAACTGCTTGAGCCTTGGGTCTGCCTCTGAAATGGCTCAAGGCTATTGCATGCCTCTCAGACATTAATGGGATCCCCCAAAACCTTCCCTTATAGTCCTAACCCAAACCACTGATTTAAACTATAACACAAATGCTAAGCCCCTGGTCTATAACAAAGAAGAAAAATAATAGAGGTAGTGTGATTGCTTACCCCAAGGCTCTTTCTTTCTGAGTCACTTTGTCCTGTGCCCCAGCCTCCAGAGCTGTGTTCTACTGGGCATTCAGGAGCCCACACTGACATAGCTTGTGCTGGCTATCCCCTATCTGGCTCAAACCAGGGTTTATATAGCTCTGGCCTGAGCTTTTTCCCAGTCATGTGATATCCCCCAGACAGCTGACCAGCCTGCAGGGCTACCCTTTAACCCCTCCTCTGACGGCAGGCTGTGCTCTGAAAACTCTGTCCTTAAAGGGGCCACCCTGCTTTCTAGTAAAAGGGCTAGGGTTCCCTGTTGCACTGGAACAAAGTTGTGGTCAAGTCCTTCAACTAAGAAGTTGAGTCACTGAGGCAGAAAAAAACAGACTTTATTGGTGATATACTCAATTTCCATAAAAGGATCCTTAAAAGAATCACATTATAACTGCACTTCCAGAGCAACTTCCTATTTAGGAATAAATAGGGACTATTTAGAAAAGTTGGATGTGTACAAGTCCATGAGGATGGATGCAATGCACCCAAGGGTGCTGAGGGAGTTGGATAATGTGATTGCAGAGCCTCTGGCCATCATTTTGAAAACTTAGCAGCAGCCAGGGGACGTCCTGGATAACTGGAAAAGGACAAATAAAATATTCATCTTTAAGAAAGGGAAGAAGCAGTATCCAGAGCACTACAGACTGGTAAGCCTCACCTCAGTCCTTGGAAAGATCATAGAGCAGGTCCTCAAGGAATCAATTTCTAAGACCTTGGAGGAGAAGAAGATGAGTAGAAACAGTCAGCATGGATTCACCAAAGGCAAGTCCTGCCTGACCAACCTGATTGCATTCTGTGATATGTGGGGAGAGCAGTGGCTGTTCTGTTACTCTGTGGATGTGGGGAGAGCAGTGCCCTTAATATCCCTTGACTTCAGTAAGCCTTTTGATATGGCGTCCCACAATATTCTTGCAAGCTGAATTGTTGGGGTTAAAGGTATTAATCAATGGCTTAATGTCTAGTTGGCAACTGGCATCAAGTGAAGTGTCCCAGGGGTCAGTTCTGGGGCTGGTTTTGTTCAATATCTTCATCAATGATCTGGAAGATGAAATGAAGTGCACCCTCAGCAAGTTTGCAAATGATAACAATCTGGGGGACCAACTGGCTAAGCAACAGCTCTGCAGAAGAGGACCTGAGGGTTTCAATAAGTGGACAATATGCTGAATATGAGACAGCAGTGTGCCTGTGTTGCAAAGAAGATACCAGCATACTGGTCTTCATTAGTAGGAGCCTTGACAGCAGATCAAGGGAGATGATTGATTATTCCCCTCTATTTGGTACTAGTGAGGCCACATCTCTGTGTCCAATTTTGGGCCCCCCACTACAGAAAGGATGTTGACAAATTGGAGAGAGTCCAGTGGAGGGCAATGGACATGGTTTGGGGGCTGGGGCACATGACCTATGGGGATAGGCTGAGAGAACAGGGCTTATTTAGTATGGAAAAAGGAAGGGGTTTTAATAACAGCCTTCAAGTGCCTGAAGAGTAGTTACAAAGAGGATGGAACTAGATTGTTTTCGGTGGCAGCAGATGACAGAACAAGGAGCAATGGTCTCAAGTTGCAGCAAGGGAAGTTTAGTTTAGATGTTAGGGAAAACATTCTCACTAGGAGGGTAGTAAAGCAATGGAACAAGTTACCTAGAGAGTTTGTGGAATCTCCAAGCTTGGAGGTTTTTAAGACCCAGGCAGACAAAGCTTTGGCTGGGATTGTGTAGTTGGGGATGGTCATGATTTGAGCAGGGAGATGAACTAGATGAGCTCCTCAGGTCCCTTTCAACCTTCATTTTCTATGATTCTATGATAGTCATTTAAAGAGAATTCATGATAATCGTCTACTGGTTACCAATAATATTTTAATTACTTTTGCTAACAGCTCCATATTTTCCTAGGCATGAAAAATACTGAATGCTGTCCTCTTATCATAACAGACATTTAACAAAGTAATACTTTCTAATATGAATTTGTTTCCTATTATACAGCCTATTTTGGAGTTGATGTATGAAACATCCAGGAAGATGCATTAATTTTATGAGCTGGATTGTCTCAATGGTGCCAAAAAGAACAAACAAGTCTTCATTTTTTCAAATAAGATGAGCATATATGTCATCAAAATCATAAAGACAATAAATGCTCAAAGCTCAATTTATCTTAACTATTATGCATTTTCTGTTCATCTAATATTCCTGATTTAGAATCTGTATTGAAGATTGTATACAGCTATATTCTGGTACTGCATTTTGTCAGTGGCTGGAAGCACCTAACTATAGCTAAGTTTTCAAAATATTTTCATTACTCTTCTGTTTGCACAAACATGCATCTTAGCTTAAATATATATAGATTCTGGGCTAAAATATTCTATATCTGCTGTCTCTTTGGTGGTAAATTTGAACCATTTTAAGAAAATGTGTAAGCTACTTTTGATATTCATTTTCATTCATTTTTATTTTCAGTTAAATAATGGCTGGATTTTGAAACTTGGCAGGCCAGTAGCTTTCACTGAAAAATAGGATGTTGCTTTATTTTGAAAATATTGTTCAGATAAAGCTCAGAACAAGTGAAAAGTGGATGCTCATAGGCAAAGTAGGCAATGTCATTAAGAATGGTAGCTTGCTCTTTTGTGAATGTAATTTTTTTTTAAATCTGAGATTATAATTTTTGTATAATGCACTGGTAAAGATTTATTAAGCATGTACTGGTCAATGCATGAACAGTAGGGGTGTGTGAAACTTCAGATGCTGATTCGACTTGGAGAAGGTTCGGCCTGATTCAGAGGCTGAATCACCAAATCTGAATTGAATAGGGAGACAAAAAAACCCTCTGAATCAATTTGGAACCTCCAAATTGATTCAGAAAAGATTCAGAGAATCAGTGACTCATAAGGCAGTTTTTCAGGGAAACAGAAACTGAGAAGAGGGAGATGGAGTAGTGGGGGAAAGACTGACATCTTTAACTGGCCAGTGACTGTCATCTTTCACTGAGTCCCCTTCCAATCATAGTGCTGGGGGAGGAATGTAAGCATATAAGCCTCTGTCTGCAGGTTTTCTGTCCCTTTTGTGAGCTGTTTCTGCTTGAGCAACAGCATCTGCAAGGTACTGGACTCGCTTGGCTTCCTGTTTGTCTCCCAGTAGTTTCTGTTCTTGGAAAGGATTGGATACAGCTTACTAATTACCCTTGCCTAGAATCCCTCTACCTATCCCCATCCAATCCATTTCTTTCAACTTATTCTTCCCTAAAAATCTCTTATTTGTTTTTGTTATCCCCACCCCCCCACCACACACACACACTTTTAAAAAAGAAAGCTGTGTTTTGCCTGACAGGGTGAGATCCATCACTGCGCAGGAAAGCACATACATTACACACACTGACACACATATAGTAAACAGAAAGAAAAGGAGGTATTAGTTACACACACATACAATAAACAGAGAAGAAGAGATATTAGTTACACACACATACAGTAAACAGAGAGGAGAAGAGAGATTAGTTACACACAAATATAGTAAACAGAGAGAAAAAGAGATATTACAATTGCACAGATGCACATAATTTCCAGCACAGCAAACAATATGAAATGAGAAGCATGCTGGAAAGGCAAGTACCATGCCTCAATTTATGTTTTCACTGACTGGCTTTCTTGCCTGCATTGCATACCAGCCTTTGGCATCTTTACTATTTATTCCATCCAGGAAGAGCACACACAAACCAGCTGAAGACACTTCCTCAGCCTGATGAAGGGTAAAGCTTGCTAAGATATATTTTTCCAACTATTCAGTTGATCTAATAAAAGATATTAGAGGTACCCTCAACTGGTCCCTGCTGGGGCCAGGACCCAAAGGAACGTCAAAGGGCAGGGGCCCATCACAAGGAATGCCCAGAGCAAGAGGCTCGGGATTCCGACTGGCCTGCAGGCATGGCCGGGGCCTAAGGGGGAGCCAAAGGCCCAGAGACGGGACCACAGCTGGAGGGGATGAAGGATGCAATGTGTGAGACATGGGCCACAGTGTAGGGAAAGTACAGGGCTGCAGAATGGATGTCACCCCAAGACACCTAAATGGGCAGCTTCCCACCTGAGAAACATCTGAATCAGTTTTTCATCAAAGCATGGTGGCTGACCCAGAAAAAGAGGGGCGGGTGGCTGGCCCAGAAATAGGTGGGTGGTTGGAGATTTAACCATCATGGCTGCCATCTGCTCTGTTTTCACCCGGCTGTACCTTAACACACACACAGCCACACATGTCACAAGTTTTGCTTTCAGAAGCTTGAGGTGCAGTTTCCCAGAAATCCTTGCACCTATCTCTTTGAAACTTGGCAGTCTTCATGGCCTCTGAAGGGGATACAATGCATGTTGTTTTCATTCCACTGTGCCTTAACTACACTCAGAGTCACTGATGTCATGAGTTTTGCTTTGAATAGTTTGTGGTACAGTTTCCCAGAAACCCCTGCACCTATCTCCTTGAAGCTTGGCAGGTTTCATGCCCTCAGAAGGGTGTATAATTACCGCTGTTTTCATCCAAATATGCCAAAACATGACACAGTTATAAGTATTTCAGTAATTCCCCATTATAGTCTATGGCTGAGTCACCAAATTTCTTAATCAGCTCTGAGTCTTTCAAAGCTGATTCAGCCAAATCAATTTGGGACAGTGATCCAAAACTATGAATCACATCACTGCCCTCTGAATTGGCTGAATCTGAATTGAATACTTCCATATTCACACAGGCCTAATGAACAGTGCTCAAAAACCAAGAGAATGGGGCTTGGTTGATTTGGCAGGCAGGGTAGCTGCTTTCTACCTGCAGGCCCTACAGAGACTCCTCTATTGTGAGGAGTCCCCCCCACTCCCTGCAGCAGCATCTGGCCTATGTGTTTCTGAAATGTGTAATGTGTGGGTGGCCTCGAGTTTGACCAAGAGCTCCTCTTGGATCCGACCAGTTGCTGCCCTTCTTGTCCACAACCTGGCCCTGCTGTACAGGCTACTGAGCCTTGGTTCTGACAGCCTTGTAAACTCTCTCATCTGGTTGCATACTGTCTGGCCAGGTCATTTTCTTGACACGGCCTGGTCAGACTGGCTGTTGACTGAGGCTCTGGCTGCCCATCTGGGCATGCACTCAGTCTGTTGCACCACCCCCCTCCAGGTGGAGGCAGTGGTTGTCATGGAGGAACAACTCTGAGCACAGTGAGTCATCCTTGCCAGGGATGTCCCAGATGAGCCCTTTCCACCACTGCCCATCATCCTGTCCATGGACAGCGATTTGGCAAGTGAGCCCAGCATTTTACTGGTTCTTCCGATGCCTCCTGAAAGCAATGCCAGGGTTCACTTCGATGCACTCCCCCAGAAGGCCCTGTACCCATGGATTGTTCATGTCTGTCATGCCCAGATCCTTGCCACTCATTCTGAAACAATGTAGTGGTGGTGACTAGTAGCAGTGGCACTCATGCCAGACCGCCCCCATGTGGCACATGCTTTCTGAGCTGTCCATTGCCAAAAAGACCAGTGACCTCTAGTGGCAATTCCTGCATGGTGTGGTAGGGCACTATAGATGCTTGCCATTTTAAGGGCCTGAAGCTAGCAGCCGGCAGGTGCCTGATGAGGGCAGCCATTTTGGATCTAGGGCTGCCCATATAAGCAAGGCATTTTTGCTGCTAAAAGGTCAGGCAACTACATCACCTGGCCAGAGGGCTGTTAGTATCATCTGGAGGTAAGGGAGGAGCTGTAAGGGATGTTCAGGAGGTTTCTGGTCTTGGACATGTCCTAAAGCTGCACCCTGCCAGGAGTGGGTGGCCTGGTGGGACTCTCAGTGGTGCAGGAGCCCCCAGGAAATGCCAGGCCAGTTATCACCCTGCTAAAAGGTGGGTAGGGGAACCTTAACCCTAGCCCTCACCTTTGGGTGGGTTTGTGTACCATTGGAGGTAGTTGGGGCCAGGCACAGCTGTGGCCACCTGAGCCCTGTGGGAGTACAAGCCCTGAGGAAAAGAGTGGGGGCCAGGCATGGCTGTGGCCACTTGACCCCTGCAGGGTGTGAGACCCCCAAGAAGGAAGTTGGGGACAGGCATGGCTATGGCCACCTGAGCCCACCAGGGAGCAAACCCCCATAATGAGGGGGAAGTCTGGAGCCCCAAGTGAGGGGAGTGGAAATATGGACCCCAGTGAGGGGGTAGCCCCAGTGAAGGGGGCAGTGATCAGTAGTCCCAAGTGAGGGGGCGGAATTATGGAGCCCCAGTGAGGGGGTAGGCCCAAGTAAGGGGTGGAGAACTGGAGCCCCAAGTGAAGAGGGTGATGTGGAGCCCCGAGCAAGAGGAGTAGGCCCAGGTAAGTCTTTGGATGCCTGAGGCCAAGGTTTGGGCCAGAGGACAAGTGAAAGGGGTTCAGCCCTAGAGTGAGAGAGGTGAGCCCTGACCCTGGTAAGTCCTCCACTGCTGGGAGGCCAGGTGTAGGTTGAATGTAAGGTCTGAAGTAGCACCATGACCTGCTGCCCCGGGGGGGAGTGAGAGCCCCCTGTGAGACCCTGGGGCACCAGTTGTGGTGTGAGGTACCCCAGCTCCTCACATCCAGGAAGGTGGACCTGGAGAGAATGTGGGGCTAGTGAGGCCAGGAGTAGAGTGCCCCCTTGACTGTTCTATGCTGGGGCCAGGATCAAGGAGGTCAAAATGGCCAGGTGCCCACCATGAGGGGCACCCAGAGTCATAGGCCTGAGACCCCACCTGGCTTTGGAGGTGAAGCCAGGGCCTGTGTATGGCTGAAAGTCCCGAGAGGGGAGCCAGCTACAAGGAGTTCAACAGCCCAAATGAAGGTGGTGTAGGCCACCTGAGCAGAGGGATCAAAGCAGGGTCCTGCTAGGGAGATTCTGGAGTCTAGTGTGGGGCTGGTATGACTGTGAACATCTGGATGCCATCTGTGAGACTTGGGCTGCAGTGTAGGGGAGGAACAGAGCCACAGATCGCGCCCCCTGGCATTGGGGCAAGAAATGGGCAGCCTTCTGCTTTATTTAACAACTTATTAATTTTCTAACAAGTCATGGTGGGTGAGACAGGTGGGCAGCATGCCCGGAGGCAGGTGGGAGGCCAGCGATGGCTGGCCTGAGAGAAACCCACTTTGCCACACATGGGGTACTGGCCACTGGCACTCTTGTCTTCCACGTAGATCAGTCTGCTTTGTTGGCCTGCCCCTTTTGTCTGGGAGAGGTAGAAGAGGATCTGTTCCATGCCTTTGTTGGGTGCCCCAGGCTACCATCACTCTGTGTTACCTTCAGTGCTTTATTTGAGATGGTGGACTTAGACCTCTTGGAAGCTACCTATTTGTTTTCCTTTTCTTAATGGGCAGTTGGCATTTGCTTGGCCAACTTTCTGCTTGACCAGGCTAAGATAGCCATTCTCAAGAACTGCAGGAACCAGCTCACTGGGCCAGCTCTGATGATGCCCTGTGACTCTATCAGGGCACAGGGCATCATTATGCCTGCCACTGGAATTTAAACATGCAGTTCTCCAGCAGACAATCCCCACCTTACAGGTGTGCTGGGCCATTCGCTTGGCCCTTGCATTGTGATACTTCTCATCCCTTCCCAGGGTACTGGCTGAGGTCTTAGTAGGTTGATGCCATATCATAATGTTTTTGTGTTTACATTGTGAGGACAAGCTTTCTGAGCCATAGCCCCAGGCTCTGACTGTTGTACCTGGGCCTGTGTCGGCCATCCTTTGTTGTACTGCTACTCCTTTTTCCTTAGTAAATGTTCATAAAAAGCCTTTCTTTCCTTTCTCCAACTCATCCTTAAAAGCCTTTGAATTTTAATGCCAGTACATTAAGACACTACTGAAGTTGGCTTGATCAGGAAATACACAATTTCATGTTTCAACACCACTTTTAATTTGGCAGTGTTGCATACACAACATTAACTATTCTTGCTTGTTAATTGTGAAGCTTAATACATGAATGTTTGTGATGTAAAATGTATTAATGTACAGGTTACACTATAGTTTAACAATTGAATATTGTTTTTGGAATTTTGGCATGTGCATTTCCTGAGTTTTGGTGGTATGAGCTGAACAATCTCAGTGTTAAGGGGACTTTTAGATTCCAAGATTTTAATGAAAAACAGAAAACAAGAGGCAATGGATAATCTATAACTTTCCTACTCTACTTGTGTTACAATGTATCTTGTCAGGCAATCTTTTTTTAGCCAAAAGGAAAAGTTTTCTTTTTTTTGTTTTCTGCTTACAAACAAGCTTACAGTGGGTGAGTACAGACATTCACCGCAGATGGTTTATGTTCTTGAGACTTACTTTAAGCCATGTGAACACAGATCAAGAGCGGAGTGTACAGCTGTTTGCTGGTGTCAGGAGTCACATGGGGGGGAAAATGGTGTAAGTATGGGTGGGAAGAGGAGTGGGAAGGATGAAGTGGGGTGGGAAGGAGATTTGGTAGGTCTGGTGAGGGTTGACAGGATGAGGAAGCAGGTGCAGCTTCTGGGTTCATGGCAAGTAAGGAAGAGTGGGCTGGGGCCAAAAAATACCATCAGGGTTAGGGTGTGGGAAATGTGCAGCCCTAGGGCTGGGGCAAGCAGCTGTGCTTTCCCAGCCTTGAGGCTGCACTACAAATGTGTACAGGAGTACACAAGATAGGGTTATCCCTTTCTTAGAGCAGATTAACCTGATCTTGATATAAATAAATACACCTACTCAAGTGAAATAACTTAGATCAAGCATGCCATTTTGGGGTAATTTAAGCCCTCTGTATGCCTGTACAATTGGACATTTGGATAAGCCTAACTCTGGTCTGTCTGTACCCATTATTACTAGGATGTGACAAAGCCTACTTAAATGGACCAATAAGACACATGATATACCAAATGCCTTTTATTTAAAAGGTCAGTGTACCTTAACAAAGATATTATTTTACTTAAAAAATTCACTGAACATCAGACCACATTATGTACAAGGGAATATTTGAGGAAGGCACTAGAAGTCTAATTATTTAGTAACTTCATGGCAACAGTATTATTTTAAATATGTTTTACTGTTGCATGTTTCTCATTCATCTTAAGAGACTTAAAGATATATCTCTTACCTCATTCCTTACCATTCATTTCAGCATTTTTTGCAGTGATGAGGCTAGGCCCATAATCTTGATCACTTGAAAAATAAATCCGGTAAGCTCTTTGGCTATGTTCACAACTGGTAACAATAAACAGAATCACAGGTATTGCACTGGAATGTCCCTTGATAGACATAGGAGGCATCTATACATGTGATGGACCTCTGCTCCAATTCATACTAATTAGCTAATTAATTAAATCTGTTGTGAGTCTGCTGAAGGATGCTAATTAACACGCTCCAGTAGCTTCTGTGTCGCATATATTTAGTGTCCCTGCATTTCAAAATGGCAGCGGGGGGAGCTTTAACAAAAGCTCATTGAACTAGCTTTAGTTGAAGTTTCTCCTCCACCATTTTGAAGTATGGGTGGTCTCAGAGCTGTTCTAATTAAAACACTCCTTCATCCACCCCAGAGTGCATGAATAGATGCCCAGGGAGCATACTTCACTTCCGTTTGTACAGAGATGTTAAAGTTCCACGCATCATACCTGCAAGGGTGTCATCACCAGAAAGGGCAAACTCTCCTTTTTCCTTCTGAGTGTTCTTCAGGTGAGGGTACCTTTTAGTTTTTAGGGCCCAGTTCTTTTAAAGTAGTAGGTATTAGATGCCTAAATACTTAAAAAATTATCAGGTATCTTATCAGCTAAAGCTGTTTGGGTAATACTTTTTCACCATTTTGGCTACACCCTTGTCCATTAATCTTGGTCTCTTTCTAGTCCCTATTTTTCAGATCTTTTCTCTCACTATCAGCTTGTTCCACTGAAGTCTGAGGGCTAACAATAGAAAATGGTGAATGATGAATGTCCAGTATGTCAAAGGTAAATTTCAGTAATTACAAGGCACTTTTTTTTCTAAGAGTTTAAACTTGATCCCCATGGCAAAGCTCTTGTTTTAGTTCAATAGAACCAGAATTTCACCACAAGTTTGAGAAATGCTCCTTCAATGAAAAGGCTAGACAGTTATACTGTTGCTATAGATATAGATATAGATATAGATATATACACATACAGTTCTGTCAATGAAGGAAAGAACAGATACATTTTCTGTGTTGCCAGAAGAATCAGTTTTTATATATATTGGGAACATGGCCTATATCATGTGGAAATAGCCCCTTTTCATAGATTTCATTGATTTCATAGACTTTAGGGCTAGAAGGGACCTCATGAGATCAGTAGGTCCAGCCCCCTGCCCAAAGGGCAGGAACATCAGCTGGGGTAGGATGACCCCAGAAGGGTGAGCATCCAGGCATTTCTTGAACATATCCAGGATAGGTGCTTGCACCACTTATGGGGGGAGTCTATTCCAGACTCTGGAGACTTGGATGGTAAAGAAGTTTTTTCTTATGTCCAGCCTAAAATGGTCTTCCCACAATTTGTGACCATTAGACCTTGTCTTCTATTGGGGTGCCCTGGTGAACAGACATTCCCAGTTCCTGATCCATCAGTGACTGGTGGGGAGTGCATGGGGGGTGTACGTGTCCCCCCCAAATGGACCAGTGCCTCCCCTGATGGCTGACAGTGATGCTGTTGGCAGGGCTAGTGCCCCCCCAACAGGGGCCCCCCAGATTTAGGAAGCACCAGTCACTCGTGCCTGATTCACACCCCTTATATACTTATAGGCTGCTACCAAGTCCCGCCCCCCGAACCTTCTCTTCTCCCATGCATCTCAGCCTCTCCTTATGAGTTCTGCTCTCTTGACCTCTAATAATGTGCATGCCTCTCCTCTGGACTGTCTTTTTTTTCCTCAAATAGAAAATAAATCCTATATAGGCCTCCATTTCCTCTTGTTGGGGTACTGGAACTCCCTAAAACAATTGCATTAAACTCTAATCCACTGGAATTTACTGCTGGATTTGAGGGTCATTGTATTCAAGGAACAGTTTACACTTGCTGCAGCCTCACCTGAACTACCAAACATTTACTAATGTGCTTAGAAAATTAAATTCAAAAGCCTTAAAGGGTAGTATATGGAGGAGAAGATTTTGTGAAGGGGTTCATATGGTAGATGAGTACATCTAATTAAACACTATTTTTAGCGTGCAATTATTTTTGCAATGTAGAGAAACAGATATGGAAAACTACCTCTCATCTTTTAATAACTTGTAGTAGCCCAACCCTAAACCAAAATTTTCTTTTTAGTTTTTAACAGAAGACTATTTCCAAGCAAATATATGAAGCCCTTTAAAAAAAAAAAAA
>NW_017728914.1:15816766-15834875 GCF_001723895.1 Crocodylus porosus
TCCTTTTCTGCCTCTGCACTGATGAGAAGGGAGTTCCCCAGCCTGTAGGTATGCTGCTGGTTCTTCCTCCCCAGGTGCAGCACCTTGCACTTGTCTGTGTTGAAACCCATCCTGTTCTTATCTGACCACCCCTGTAACCTGTCTAGGTCTGATTGCAGCCTATTCCTCCCTTCCAGCATGCCCACTTCTCCCAACATCTTAGTGTCACCTGTGAATTGAACAGGGTGCTTTTTACACCCCCTTGTCCAAGTCACTGATGAAGATGTTGAACAATGCAGGCCCGAGGACTGAGCCTTGCAGAACCCTACTGCCCACATCCCTTCAGGCTGAAAATGACCCATCCACTACCACTGTCTGGGTGTGGCCTTCCAGCCAACTAGTGACCCATTTGACTGTGTAGGTGTCAACACCACAGTCCCCTAGTTTTTTAATAAGAATGGGGTAAGTGACAGTGGCGAAGGCCTTCCTAAAGTCCAGAAAGACTACGTCCACCATGATACCTGCATCTAAGGATTTTGTGACCTGGTCATAGAAGGCCACCAGGTTGGTCTGACAGGACTTGCCTCTAATGAAAGTGTGTTGGTTGCCCCTATGCATAATCTCCCCTGCTGGTCCCTTGTGTATATGTGCCAGGATAACTCTCTCAAAAAGCTTACCCAGGACCGAGATAAGACTGACAGGTCTATAGTTTCCTGGGTCCTCCTTCCTCCCTTTTTTGAAAATGGGAACCACATTGGACCTTTTCCAGTCCTCTGGCACCATGCCAAAGCACCATGAGTGCTCCTAAAGCCATGCCAGGGGTCCCACAATGACCTCTGATAATTCCCTCAGCACTCTGGGGTAAAGATCATCAGGACCTCCTGATTTAAATACATCCAGTCCCTCCAGAAGTTCCCTGACTAGGTCCTCACTGACCGTAGGCCTGGGTGCGCCTCCCCTGGGACCTACGGGTGTCTTGGTGGCGGGGGGTGACCTAGTCTCTGCTCATAAAAGTGGAGGCAAAGAAATTGTTAAATAGGTTAGCTTTGCTGTCTGGTGCGATGACCAGATTTCCTAGCATGTCCTGCAGAGGCCCCATGTTACCTGGTACCTTCTTTTTACCCCCTATGTAGTTAAAAAAGGACTTGTTATCCTTGATCTGGGTAGCTAGTCCCAGTTCTATCTCTGCCTTGGCCTTCCTGATTGCCCCCCTACAGCCCCAAACAACTGAGGTATAGTCCTCCCTGCTGATGACTCCTCCCTTCCGTTGGGTGTGTGCCTCCTTTTTAGCTAGATGTTCCTGTATGCTTTTGGTGAGCCATGGGGGCTTTTGTGTCCTCTTGCCCCCTTTGATCTGCATTGGGATTACCTGCCTTTGGGCTTGGAGGATCGTCTCCTTAAGGAATGACCACTTCCTAGACCCCTGACTCCCCTCCCCTCCAGGACCTCAGTGCCTCCCCAACTATTCTCCTTACCTCATTGAAATCCACCCACTTGAAGTCCAGGGCTGCTGCCTTGCTGCAGGCCTTTTCCACCTTGCGCTGGATGGTGAATTCCAGCAGGTGATGATCACTGTCACCCAGGTGGTCGAGTGCCCGCAGACCCCTCACCAGGTCATCGCCCATGGCCAGGACCAGATCCAACAAGGCAACAAGCCCCTGGTGGGGCTGTGTACCGCCTGGGTTAGATGGAGGTCCTGTATCTCATCTAGGAACCTACATGAGAGGTCAGACCTAGCTGACTGCTCTTCCCAGCAGATGTCTGTAAAATTCAGGTCACCCATGATGACCATGTCCTTTGACCTAGCTACCTCCATGAGCTGACTTAAGAATTCCCGGTCTAGCTCTTTCCCTTGGTTGGGTGGTCTGTAGTAGAACCCCGCTGTTAAGTACCTTTCACCTTGACTTCCTTGTATTCTAACCCAGAGCACTTCAGTGTGCCCCTCCTCTCCCCAGTGCCACTTGCTGAGGATGTGTTTTAATGAAACATTTTGTTTAATGGTAACTGTGAAGGGGCAAGAAACTACTAGTGGGGTTTTTCACCACTTTTCCCTTTGTGCACAGTCTGTGGTTTGGCAAGAGAAGGGTGCCCCCAGGAGATGAGTGGGCTGGAAGGGGAATGACATGGCATGTGTTGAGGGGAGAAGGCTTAAAAGTGGGCAGGAAAAGGCCACAGAGAGAAGGGAGTGGGGGAAGAGAGGCTCAGAGTGTCTTGCCAGGAGGGAAGAGCTGCTGACAAATCTAGGTGGAGCTGGGTGACGGCAGCTATTTGGGAAGCAACTGGAGGGAGTTGCTGCCAGCTGGGAAAGAATTCGCCATGGCAGGATGGGGCCTGAAAGCTGCATGTGGCTCACTCAGGGAGCAGAACCAGTTGTGTGCCCCAGTGAAGAGTAGCTGGGAAGTCTCATGAGGCTCAACCAGGGAGCTGATCCAGCTGTGCACCTCAGTGAAGAAAAGCTGGTACTGGACCATGGAAGAACCCAGCAGAGGGATGGAAAAAAGGTTAAATCCCTAACAAGATGGGTAGCATTGGAGCCCAGACATACCAGGTGGGGAAGAGCTGAGATGGGAACCAGAAAGTGATGTGAGGCCTGACAGGGAATCCCCATCCAGCCCTGCAGCTGGTCAGAGCCAGGAAGTGAGCTGTCAGGTTGGGAGCAGTCCCTCTGGAGGGCTGAGGCCCTAAAGATAAGGCAGGGCATGAAATCCAAACAGCATCAAGGCCAGGAGTGGTGGCTGATGGGACAGGTACCCAGAGAGGGCCCTGTCAGAGTGAGGGGCACAGTGGGATGGTGAAAAGCCCCATAATTCAGCTTATGGAAAAAACCGATAGCCACAAAAGTATACCAGCAGAGGCTGATCAACTCAGCCTTAAGTTAGTTTTCCTGAGTTACTGTTTAGAAAAATTTAACACAAAGCTGTGATGAATTTAGTTTCAGGAACATTAGCCCAAGCCAAAGAACAGCTGAGGATGAGCCAATGGCCAGGGAACAGCTTTTCCCCTAGTGATAGGCAGTGCAGGTGAGAACCTATCACCAAGGCAGAATGAGCTCTAATGATCATCTAATCTAATGATGTCTGTTCTGGCCCTGGCTGTGGTAAGGGTGGGGTAAAGGTGCCCCACAAAGAAACCAAAGGAGTGAGATCTCACGGGATACCTGCAGGAAGATATCTCCCAGGAAGAAAATCAAGTTGCAGCATAAGAGAGAAAACAACTAACAGGACATGCAGTTAATGCTATTCTTAAGATCTCACCCTAACATCACAAGGAGGTAGGACACCAGACAAAACTCAAGCCCTATAATACTTACCAGCTACAGTAAGTTAACTTTTGCTGCACTAGATACAAACATGTATAGTTCCTTAGATTTCCTCATGATCAATGGCAGAATTCCAGTTTAATGTTTCATTAGATTTAAAGTAACTATAAAAATTACCATATTATACCAAATTCCAAATGATAAACTAGAACTGTCATAAATGTACTCAATGATTACGCTTTTTCTCTAATACCAGTTCAATTTTTAACATTTTTAATTAATAGACTTCAGCAACCAATTGAAATAAAGGTATGGAAATCAATTTACTCAAATACATGAATTTGTATTTCCCCATGGTTCAGACTGTGAGTTATATATGATTTATATTAACAACTGACATAAATGTGTCTTCACACTAAATAGCTTTAATGGAAATACTCCCACTTATGAAAGAAATTCATTTAATAAAATTAACACAGTTATATTAATCGATGAAGAGGTTAGTCACCCAAACTAAAAATAACAGACTTAAAAATTCTTTATTTTGATTTTTTTTCATGGAACTTGATTTTAAGGCCACTAAAGTCAGTGAGAAGACATCCATTGATTTTAATGAACTGTGGTCATCTCTCTGCATATATTGAATCAGCTTGTCATCTTAGCTGCTTGAGTATCATGGGGAACCACAGCTATGGCTCAGAGGAGCAGTTGTTTGCTTTTCCTGCATTAAAACATTCCTTTTTGTTTAGCACCGGTGAAATATGATGTTACCAATAAGGTAGCACTCAAATAATATTGAGATTGCAATGACTAGGTTGATAGCATTCTTATCTAGCTACCTTCTTTTTCCCACGGCACCTCCCCTCCTCCACCTTTCAATTCAGCTGTCTTATAGATGGCCTTAGGCTTCAAATGTACTGTAGTATTTGTTGAACTGGTTGCCATGGTACCTTTGAGAAATCCCACTTTGGGAAATTATTTGGCAATTTCCACTGCACATGACTGAGCAGAAATAGGGAGGCCTTCTTTGAGGAAAAAATAACACAACTATGCAGGTAAGAGAGAATCTAATCTGATTCATCTAGGACAAGTCCAATAATTTTATGTTGGGCAAAGTATCTGAAAATACCTATATAATTGTGCACTAGAAGGAAGATGAAGTAGATAACCTTTCTAGAACTTTTCTGTTGGTAACTTCCATTATGATGTGACTGCCACTTACCAATACTACTCCTCTAAAGGTTAGCAACAAAAAACTTCTGTTTAAAATAATGAGAATTAAAGGCTGATGCCACTTATCAGTCTCTTGTACACTCTTGTACACTTTTACCAAGTGCAAAATAGAATGGGCTGTAATTTTATCTTATTTACACCAGTTAAAATCAGTAGTGACTGCACCTGAAATCACTGGAATCATGCTAGTTTAAAACTTAAGTAAAGAAGATCAGAAACAATCATGTGATGGTGATGATTTTCTAAAGGAGAGTTTCTGTTGTTCGTGTTATTTGTTTGTAAGGTTAACTTATTTTAAAGCAATTTTCCTTGAATGTCCCCATTGGCAAGGGGAAACAGAATGAAATATGGTCAATAAATTTAGTAGACAACATTTAATAGACATTTTATACTGTAGATATTAAGAAGTTCACTCCTCTCCTTCACAAGAATTATATTTTCCTATGTCTCATCCATCTATTTTCCCTCAAGTGACTTAGATCAAGTACATTGGGAATTTGCCCAAATTTAAGCAGTTGATGGTCAGCTGTCAACATGGCTATATCCGTACAAATCCCAAATGCAGAGAAATAAAATTTCAATTTGTACCAATGGAAATTACCTTAAAGGCAGGTATAGGCTCTACCAATATAATTTTTTCCTTGGAGTTTTCACCAAAATAGTGCATCAATATCTGTCTCTGTCAGATTCCTAATGAAAGACAAGAACCATGGTCTCAATCAATATAAATTCAGTTCTTCTTGAAGATCAGCTCATTGTGAACCAAAAGACAAGTAAAAGGAAAACTAAAAAGTTTATTTAAAAAAAGATATAATGGATTAAATGCTTTCAAAAGCTTCATGTATTTTAAAAGGTAACTAGAGAGCCCCATTCTATAGTAATCATCTTCCCTTTTGACATATGGAATCTGCCTGCAATTTAGAATACAGTAAATTATCTTAAATTTTAAATGTCATGAAATTAATTTAGCTGTCACTCTTCTCCAATTTTGCCTTCCTCCCTATTTGACTTGTGTACCACGTAAAAAGTCTGTAATATGCATTTTTCTTACTAACAGCTATAGGTAAAATAAACAGGCTCTCTTTGGTTTTATTTAAATTGACAATTGCTCTTTGACATTCAAAGGACAATGTGCAGGTAAAAGTTCTTCGTAAAAAACACTCAAAACTTGCAAGAGAATCTGTTTCTTTAAGAGAAATTGCCTTTTCACCTTTATGGACAAGCATTTGTTCATTATTGCTGGATAAGGCAGGAAGACTGGATTACTAGCACTAAAACTAAAGGCAGGGTAGATATGCACCTTTTATAGGCTAACTAAATAAGATGTATAGAGAGAGTGAGAGCATAAAGTTTCATCAACTCAAGTTCACTTTGTCAGATACTGAAATTAAAGAACATTTAAGAATTCTCCTTAGAAAAATTAACTCTTCCACTGAAAGTAACAGGACTGAACTGGCAGTAAATACTTTGCTGAAAAAACTGATGGAGATTTTGCTGGACTTTTTTTTTTCTTTAAAATGTTTTTGTACAGGGCAAATAATATGCAGTGTTACATGCAAGGAACCAATTTTGTTAAAAATAATTATTCTATTAATGGAGCCATTTGGAACCTGATCTTTCTTTGATATCTTTGTAAGTTTTACAATTGACTTCGCTTACAGCAAGATCCAGTAAGATCCAGATTTTCTGGCCATAATGTAGGAACATTTGTCCTCTTAAAATCCCTCTTTTAGTAAAAACAGTAACAAAGAGCAAATGAAGACTTATTTTACCACCACTTCATACACATAGGTCTTATTTAAATCAAAAACACTTCTGAAGCCAAGTCCTTATTCCTGTCACACTATCAGTGTTGAACACATAACAAATAATAATACTCTTGCAAACTTGGAGACAGCCTATTCTTTTTCTAATTCAGCTTTCCTGAACAGTGTTTAACTGTAGATCAGATAAATAAATAACTGTCAAAGTGGGAATATTATAAGAAATAAAAAGGCAATGCAAATTACAACTCTAAATCTCTATTGTGGATATCCATGGTTTCTGGCTTTGTAGAGAGGATGCCCATATCCAAAATGGGAGTTGGGTGCTGTAATGTTGAATTTGGCAGCACTTAACTTTTTGGTGCCTAGTTCCCACAGTGAAACCCACACAGCTTTTATGAGGTGAATTAGATGCCCCAGTATGCTTTCCCACAAAAAACACCAGTTGAGTGGAAACTTGCCAGCACTAACTTGTAGGGAAATACTGAGGAAATTAGTTCCTTTTAAATCCCTCCTCTCTCCAAAATTTAAGGCCTATTATTCTGGGTAGGTGCAAGGAGGTACCTAGCTCTGCCTTAAATCTTGGCATCCTGTCCTCAATATTGGTGCCCATGTCTTCCTTTTTTTTAAAGGAAGAGGGGTTGTTTTTTTCTTTTAAAACAGGGCCAAGGGGAAGGTGGTACCTTTTACTATTTATACAGTATCACAGTGGTAACAGCTGTTACCTAGGATGTGGAGCACCCACTTTTATATTCCACTTTTGCCTTGAAGGTTTTCAAACATACATTTCTCCCATGTCCTTTGAGTCTGTCCTACTGGCTATTCTAGCATGAGGGTACATTTCACCTATTCTTCACAAGTTACATGACAAAGAAAAGAATTCAAGACTCGTTGCTTGGGGAGAGGAAAAAAAGGAAGGAGAATAATTCCACAGTCTGGTCATTAGCGCAGTCACCTGGGACTGTATAGAACTCAGACTTGCTTTAACTTAGGATGACACTTTCCCTACTTTGCTAAAGTAATCAGGTCCTAGTAGTTCTCCAACATCATCCTGCAACCCAACCCTCAAAAGTCTTTTAATTATCTTCACATGTGTTGGGTAGTACACTGTTCACCTCATACACATTGTATGTATAGTGGTTTTATTGACAGTACCATCTTGTGTTCTGTCAGCCCAATACCTATTTCAACACCTGCAGCTACTCAGGTGCAATTAAAACTTCTGCCAGTGGCAGGTGCTCACATCAAGTAAAATTTCATAGTTTCATAGTTAGTAGGGTCAGAAGAGACCTGAGCAGATCATCGAGTTCGACCCCCTGCCTTGGCAGGAAAAAGTACTGGAGTCAAACAACCCCAGCAAGGTGTTTGTCTAGCCTTGTCTTAAAGACCCCCAGGGTAGGAGCCAGCACCACTTCTCTTGGAAGTTGGCTCCAGATATTAGCTGCCCTGACAGTGAAGTAGCACCTCCTAATGTCTATTTCATAAAGTATGTCATAGGCTGGGCTTCATTTATAGCTAATATCCATATTCTTAAGAGGAATGGTTAACATCTCTGTTCATGTGCTATGGGAATAGTGTACAAATATAGCTG
Source organism: Crocodylus porosus (assembly GCF_001723895.1). Taxonomy (NCBI): domain Eukaryota; kingdom Metazoa; phylum Chordata; order Crocodylia; family Crocodylidae; genus Crocodylus; species Crocodylus porosus. The sequence goes on from NW_017728914.1 coordinate 15,824,592, forward strand.
AGTTCACACTAAATTCCAATAAGGTGTATAAACTGATAAAACGTTCTATGAACACCTAAGATAATTAGCTTTAATCTGCATGGCAAAGTTGGCATGTCCCTAATATGAAGTAAAGCAGTTCAGGCAGTCCAACTAATTCAGGTAACAAACACCAATAAATTCATATCAAGATTTTTGTGTGCAAATGGTAATTGGGTTATTGGCAACGTCTGAATAAGGGCTTGAGTTTACTCTGTATTAAATATGTACTTTTAGATATTAGAACCTTAATATCTCATAGACATTCTTCTTGCTCGGTGTTAGGGGAAAAAAGAAGTAAAAAGACAGTTTGCTATGTAAATGAAAGCTAGTACCCAGTGAAATCTACTTTCACTGGGGCTGTCAAGAGGACAAAGAGGCAAAGGGTTGAAAAAGCTCATGAAAATTTTAGCACAGTAGTTTTATTTGTGTTTTATCTGCTAGTCAAGCATGTAAAACTGCTTCTAGAGAAAGAAAAATATGTCAAGCGAAGAAATGAAGTGAGACAGGCAACAAGAGCAGCCAAAACAAAGATAAGGTTTTGTTAACAGATATGACTGATTGACTTGATTTGAAATCATTGAGGGACCATCGAGGAATTCATTAAAATTGCTCCACAGGAAATGTGAGTAGTAACTACAGTGGTGACACAAATCAGCAGTGCTATTATAAGATCAGCAGTCACGTTAACATTTCCCCACTCTTCTTTGCAGTAAGGTATTTTATATAGCTACAGCAATGGTTCTTGGAAGTTACAAAAAAAAAAAAGTTTGGGTGAAAGAGGTAAAAAAGCTCTACAAAATTTACTGAGTAGTCCTGCGGAATTTCATTAGCCCTGCAGTCCTGACATTGTAAGGCTGAACTAAAAGAATTAAACAAAATCCTAAGAATGTACACTTTTGAGAGGAATATTTTTCATCTGGTGCTTTGGTAAATACAGGAAATGCAGCCAGGAATTAATACAGGGGACATTACAACTAGTGAGGTATGGAGTTAGTTGCAGTTCTGGGAAGGGACCAATGTTGTAGGTTCTGTTTATTAGCCGTTTTAATAGGTTTTATCAGAGCAGTGGACCAAAGAATAGGTAAAGAGACTGAACAGACTAGTCTTTCTGCAATAACTGAGAACACAATTTTGTTCACTATGGCTAAATAAAAACTGTCAAAAAGCCCAAGGCAAAATCAGTTCAATCTTTACTGGTTTCTCCAAGATATGTAGATTCAAATCCTCCAATTTGTCTAGGTCACTCTGGGCACATCTACACATGCCACTTATTGCAGCATTGTTATAATGTCACAGTATCAGCCTGTGTTGCACCATGCTGATGGTGCACAGTTGTTTTTGGTTGGTACATCATCATAGAACTGAGCTGTAACAAGGTAGTATATTGCTACAGTGATGTAGCTGCAGCATCATGGTTTGTTACCACTGATGCTATGTTGCCATAACACATTGCTGTGACAAAGTAGTGTCACATGTAGACACGCCCTCTGAATCCTAGCTGTAGCTACTACTCCTCCCAGCTTGGTGTCATAGATATCATAGCCATTAGGGCTGGAAGGGACCTCGGAAGATCATTGAGTCCAACCCCCCACCCAAAGGGCAGGAAGTCAGATGGGGTCATAGGATCCCAGCAAGATAAGCATCCAATTTGCTCTTGAAGGTGTTCAAGGTATGTGCTTGAACCACCTCTGATGCCAGACTGTTCCAGACCTTGGGGGCTCGGACAGTAAAGAAATTCTTCCTTATATTCAGCCTGAAACGGTCTTGTAGTAGGTTATGACCGTTCGACCTCGTCGTCCATTGAGGCACTCTGGTGAACAAAGCACCATTATTCCCCCAGATAATGGTGCTCACCCCTGATAAACTTATAGGTGGCCATCAGATCATCCCCGAGACTGCACTTTTCCAGGCTAAAGAGCCCCATGGCTCTCAGCCTGTCATCGTAAGGTCTGTTTTCCTGACCTCTGATCATGCGCGTGGCTCTCCTCTGGACTCTCTCAAGCTTCTCCACATCCTTTTTGAATTGTGGAGCTCAAAACTGGATACAGTACTCCAGCTGTGGCCTCACCAAGGCCAAGTAGGAGGGGAGAATGACATCCTGAGATTGGCTTGAGAAGCATCTATGGATGAAAGCCAGCATTTTTGTTGCTTTACTAGCCGCAGCATCGCATTGCAGGCTCGTGTTCATCTTGTGGTCAATGATGACCCGGAAGTCTCTTTCTTCCATAGTGCTAGCCAGCGTAGCACTGCTGAGCCTATAAGGATGCTGCAGGTTTTCCTTCCCAAGGTGGAGAAGAACATTTTTCAGTGTTAAACACCATCAGGTTCTCATCCGCCCATTTGGTGAGCCTGTCCAGGTCAGCCTGGATCACTTGCCTGTCTTCTGGTGTGGATGCTTTGCCCCAAAATTTGGTGTCATCGGCAAACTTGGCCAGTCCACTTCTGACTCCAATGTCCACATCATTAATGAAGATGTTGAGCAATATGGGTCCAAGGACCCAAGCCTTGGGGAACCCCACTGGTCACAGGACACCACGATGAGTGATTTCCATCAATTACTACCCTCTGGGTCTGACCATTGAGCCAATTTCCCAGCCAGCGGATTGTGGTGGACCCAAGGCCACAATTGGCCAGTTTTGCCAAGAGGTGATCATGGGATACCGGCTTGAAGGCTTTTTTGAAGTCAAGATATATGATATCAATCTCTTCTCCCTTGTCCAGGTGATAGGTCACCTGGTCGTAGAACAAATGAGATTGGTCAAGCAAGACCTACCCGCAACAAACCCATGCTGGCTATCCCTTAGGATGTTAGTGTCGGCCAGTCCATTAAGAATGGCCTCTTTTTAATAAACTTTTCTAAGATCTTCCCCAGGATAGAAGTCAGACTGTTAGGCCTATAGTTAGCTAGATCCACTTTCCTCCCTTTCTTGAAGATAGGTACCACATTGGCCTTCTTCCAGTCTTTGGGCACTACACCAGAGCACCAAGAGTTTTCAAAGATCCATGCTAGAGCCTGGGCTATGTTGCTCATCAGCTCCTTGAATACCCTGGGGTGCAGATTGTCGGGGCCGGCTGACTTGAAGGTATCCAGCTTCTCAAAGTGTTCCTTCACGAGGTCAACATTAATGGAAGGCAGGGGATTTCCCTCACCCAGACTGCCCTGTTCCATGGTGGGTATGAGCGTCCCATGGGACTGATGAAAGACCAATGCAAAGTACCCATTTAATAGGTTGGCTTTTTCCTGGGCGTCAGTTGTCAGTTTTCCCATCTGGTTCAGCAGGGGTCCAATGTTGCCCTTGCTTTTCCTGTGGCTCCCTTATTGTCCTTAATGCTCAAAGCTAGTTGGAGTTCAGTTGCAGCCTTGGCTTTCCTGGTTTGCTCCCTGAAGGACTGGACCAGTAAAGGATATTCCTTCTTGGGGGTGAATCCCATCCTCCATCCTTTGTAGGCCTTTCTTTTTAGCCCCAGGGGGTCTGCTAGATCCCTGGAGAGCCAGAGGGGCTGCTGTGCCCTCTTGCTGCCTTTCCTCTGAGATGGAATAGACTTAGCTTGTGCATTGAGGATCACTCCCTTGAGGAGCAACCACTCTTCTTGAACTCCCCTCTCCCTGGGGTTTTGGTTCCTTAGGGCCTCACTGACAAGCCTCCTGAGCTTCTCAAAGTCAGTTTTCCTGAAGTCAAGGACTTCAGTGTTGCTGATTGACTTGCCAGCGTTACGGTGGATGGTGAAGTTGATCGGCTCATGGTCGTTGTCACCCAGCTTCCCATCAATCACTAGGTCACCAATTAGGTCACCCCAGTAGCCAGTACCAGGTCAAGCAGTGCTTTGCCTCTCATTGGCCCATACTCTTCTTGAGTCAGGTAGAGGTCATCCACGCATGAGAGGAAGCTTTGCGACCGCTTGGATTTTGCTGAGTGATCCTTCCATGAGGGGTCTGGGTAATTGAAGTCACCCAAGACAACCATGGTCCTGGAGCATGCGGCCTCAACCAGCTCCTGGGTGAACTCCTGGTCAAGCTCTTGACTTTGGGTGGGAGGTCTGCAGTAGACTTCCACCATTGTGTCCCCTGTGCTGTGTTCCCCATGGATTTTAACTCAGAGGGTCTCCAGTCATCCACCCTCGTCACCAATATCAGCTTGCAGGGACGCATAGCTTTCCTTAACATAGAGAGCTACACCCCCACCCCTTTAATCTAAACAATCCCTCCTGTATAGCCTTCTATATGTGTGGTCCAGTACTGGGTGGAATCCCACCAGGTCTCCGTTATCCCTATGACATCATAATTATTTGCACTAATCAGAAGGATGAGCTCCTCCTGCTTATTCCCCAAGCTCCTGGCATTTGTGTACAGGCAGGCAAGTATCACCTTGGGGGCTCTTGCCTTGCCGCCAGATTGTATCAGGGCTGGGGCAGGGGTGGGCTCCCTTAAGTGCCTTGGCCTGCTGGCTTTGCAAGGGTTGCTTAGCAGGCCAGCAGTGGCAGTAGTCCCCGCCATGCCCCAGTGGGCTTAGTTTAAAGCCCAGTGGAGCAGGTCAGCCAGTCTGGCTGAGAAGACTATCCTCCCCAGGGGAGAGAGGTGGAGGCCATCTCTTCCCAGCAGCTTCCTGCCTCTCTCGCCAAAGAATGGGCTATGGTCATGGAAGTCAAAGCCTTTCCAATGACACCAGTGCCACAGTCTTTGGTTCACTATGTGGATCCTCCTCTCCCTCCTCAGCACCATCTGTGCCCCTAGATTCTTTAGCCATGCTCCCAAATCCCTGTAGCACCTCATGACTCAGCTGGGAGTGCTCAGAGCCATGTCATTGGTGCCCACATGAATAAGGAGCATGGGATAGTGGTCTGTAGACTGGAGGAGCTTAGCGATCCTCTCTGCAATGTCCCGGATGCAGGCCCTGGGGAAGCAGCAGACTTCCTGGGTTAAGGGTTCGGGGTGGCTAATTACTCCCTCAGGCCCCCTCAGAATGGAGTCTTCCACAACAAACACCTTACATTTTGTCTTGGGGAGAGAGGGGATAGCAGCTGCAGTTAAGCCTGTGTTATCTGTGGGAGCTGGCAACTCAGTAGACTCTGCTGGAACAGCAAGAGGTGCATACCTGTTGCTAAGCTCCAGCAGGGCAGAGGCCTTGGTGTGGCGGGCCTTAGGGCCTTTGACCACCTTGGTCCATGCTCCTGACTGGACAGAGTGGGAGGTCCTTTGTCCTGGAGGGAGACCGTGGTCTACCCTCCACCTTCTGGGGGAGAAGGGCCTGACAGTAGGAGTCTATCTCCTGCTCACTGTCCCTGATAGCACGCAGTCTTTAGACTGTGGCCTGGAGCTCCTCCAGCTGGTGTGCCAGAGACCCTAAAAGGGGGCAGACCCCACAAGGGGAGGTGGCCATGCTCCTGGGCCCCAGAGCCTGAAAAAGAGACAGGCAGCCCCCACAGCCAGAGGTTCATCCATGAACTTGTAGAGGGTGCAATCCATCCCATCTTCCAGATCATACACTCCACTTGATACCAGCTGCCAACTAGTAGGGCTGTGTGAAGCTTCAGTTGCTGATTTGATGTGGAGGAGATTTGGCCCAATTTAGAGGCCAAATCTCTGAATCTGAATCTAATTGGGAGACGAATTAAAAGGTATGAATCAATTCAAAGACTCAGAAAAGATTCAGAAAAGTTTCAGAGATTTGGGTAGTTCCCGCTTGCTGCTGCAGGGAGCTGGACCTGGACTCCGTGCCAGTAAGTAGGGGGAGGGAGAGTGGAGAAAAGAGAAGAGGACCATGGGGGGACCCCTGCCAGGCCCCATAACCTGCCTGCTCTCTCAGGCCCCCTGAGTGTCCCTGACCCTTGCTCACTCTCCTAGTCTCATCAATGGCTGCCCTCCCTGGCCCCAGAGTCCTGGCACTTGAAAAAAAACAAAAAAAACCCAACCCACACTCACGGGCTGCTGCAGTGGCCATCAAGGCCTCTGGGGGCTTGTGGAAAAGCCCCCCCCCATGCAGCATGGGGCAGTGGTGGGGGCAGTGGGGATCACCCCCTGGCCTTGCACTTTCCCTCATTCATCTTCAAAGGTCCAATAAAATCCATCTGCCACTCTTCCTCCAGTTCTAGAACCCAAATGTCTACCTGCCCCTTCCCTGGGTATAGGGACCACAGCTGATTGCTATGGGCCGGACATTCCTCTAGAGCCTGTCACACTTCTTGTTTTGTAATGTTCTCTCCATCTTATCTAAGTCTCCTTCGCATTCAGTTTCTCCCTCATGTGAAAAGGCATGAGCGGCTCTGGTTATTTGGTGACACTAGAGGGGCGAGTCAGGGAATCTGCCCTAGCATTGGCCTTGGCTTCTAGAGAATCATCCTTTTGGTGCCTGCTGAATGGCCATGTTGATCCGACTACTCATCTCCCATATGTGTTGCCAAATTTCTATTCCCCAAACAGGCTTGCCTTTCAAATACCACCTTCCTTTTCCCAATAGGGGATCCATTCGGTGGCCCCTTTTGCACATACCCAGCTATGGATAGTAGACTCTCACTTCCTTCCAAGCTTGGCTGATCCCATAAGTATCTTCTATGGCCTTCAACTCAGCTAGTTGAGAACTTCCTTTTACTTCACCCCTGCCAAACTCTTCTGAGGAGGGGCAGTACCAAGCCTATGTTGTCATTGGCCCATCTGCCATCCCATCAGTAAATAGGGCATGAGGGTCAGCGGAATCAAAACTGTCAGCACTAGTTATAGGGCTTTTAGTCTCTCCCTCTATGGGGGCCTCTAGCCACAGGAGCACGGATTTCTTCAACATTCCCTCTGCCTCCCAATGCAGGTACCCAGCTAGCTGCAAGCTCTACTTCAGCCATTGGGTTTGATGAGAGGACCCCACAGGTGGGCCCTTCTTTAAAGCAGTCAGAATCCCAGGCTGTGCCCAGATCTTTAAAGAGGCAACACCTACCAGTCTCTCCTCCCTTTCAAGCCCCAAAATCACAGCTAACATTTCCTTTTGCAATGGTTCATAGCGAGTCTCTGTTGGATAGCACTTGGCTCCAAGCCCCCAATAATTCCCAACTATCCCATTTTTGGTGACTTTGCTGATATAATACTGCACTGATGGTATCTACCCAAACTCTGGCTTCCAAATACTTAGGGATGCTGGGGTCCAGAGGGAGTAGGGAAGGGATCTCTAATATAGCTTGCAGCATTTCCTAGTGAAATCCTTCCTCCTTCTCCCCTCATGGCCATGGTTCATTTTTAATCTTCAGTGCTTGATAGAGCAGGTGCACTAAGGCTGCAAAGTTTGGAACCGCTGCCCTACACCACCCCATCAGTCCCAATTGGGACTGTAACTCTTTTCGGGTGTGGGGTGGGGGAAGTTGGGTTAGCACCTCTTTAGTCTGTTCTAGAATCCCCAAGCCTTGCACATCCAATTACATACCCTAGTACCTTACCAAGAGCTGCACCCATTGAACGTTCTTCTTGTCTACCCAAAACCTTGCCGCTCCCAAAGCCTGTAGCACCTGGTGAGAAATATTGGTATGCTCCCTGGGAGTATTTGTCCAAATCAATATGTCATCCACATAGCTTTGGACCTGTGGCAGGGAGTCAAGTGCCTTTTGTACCTGTTGATGTGCTAATATTGGTGAATTGCACCAGCCCTGGGGCAAGTGCAATGGCCAATACTCTGAAACATGAAACCAAAAATATCTCAGTCGCTTTCCCTCACTGGAATCACCCAGGAACAATTTGAGATGTCAATCATGGTAAAATGGGAAGTGTTTGCCTTTTGGGCTGCATCCCACATTTTGGGAAGAGTGCTAACTACTGGGCCTAATTTTCTTGTTTTTTTTTTATTCACCTCCCGCTAATCTATCACCATTCTTCACTTTCCACTAGCTTTTCACACAGGCAAGAAAAGGGAGTTCCACTGAGAAATGATGGGCTCCACCAATCCAGCCTGCAACAGTCCCTGCACCATTTCACTCATTCCTTTTTCAGCCTCGGGGGTCAGTGGATAGGGATGCAAAAAACATGACTTCACTCCTTTTTCTAGCTTAACTTGTACTTCAACCTTGGTATTTCCCACATGCCACTCTGAGTGGACCCATGGCCCATCCTTGGGCATGAGAACCTCCTTTTCTAGGGCCATCACTCTCTGGCCTGTCTATAACACAGTGACTCAGGAAGTTGGTTCCCAAGTTCCACATTTGGTGTTGAGTGGCGGTCACTACTGTTGGGACCTCATGCCTCCCTAGCTTCCCATCCTCTAATTGCTCCACCCCCCACCCCTTTCAGCACTACAGGGTGTCCATTGGGGGAGGGTCTTCCCACTGGAAGATTGTTACCTCTGCCCCTGTATCCATCAGGAACCACCCTGCCATCTCCCCCCTCATGCTTAATCTGGGCAAAAAGGTACGGCCTGGAATCCCCAGGGACTCACCCATTGGGAGCAAGGGAGGGGTTGTCCCTTACATTCCCTCCCTGGGGCCCCCCTAATCTAGGTTCAGGTTCTTCAGGTCAGGATAGAGTCCAACCGGGGTGTTGTGCATTTCGGGGCAGGGGGGGCAGAGAGAACAGCTGCAACTGCATGGCAGTCTCTATTCTTTTCCCCAAGGTTATTCTCTCTCCAAAGTCTATACAACTCACTGGTGGGTTTCCCATCAATTTGCTCTAGGGGGATTCCCACCTTCCTTAGCTCAACCCAGAGTTGTCAGCGGGAAATCTTCTTTGCCTCTACTGAGGTTCCTTTTACTACTGCCACCTGCTTCAGTTTTGGGTGTTCTCCTGTCAGGTTAATCAGAGTCTGCAACCCCTGTATAATATCTTTTAGGGGATGGTTCATACAGGTATCGTATCATTGCATCAGAAGACCCTGCAAGGAGCCTGTCCCCTTATGTAGGGTGCTTTCCCATGTGGTCCCAGTGACTATGACCCACAGGGGGTCATTCTCTAACTGGTCCTTCAAAGATGCTTCAATGAACGCATCCCCGCTTAATTGATGTACCCTTCCCCGCCCCAATCTGCCCACTTTGGCTCTCTAGCATGTTGATCCTTGGACAATTCCCAGGCATCCAAGGATTTTAATGCAAACACCATTAGCTGGTGAGCATAAAATCCTGACAGTCATGAATCTATTCTCAGGGAGGCTTGTGCTGACTTATACCACTCTCCTGTGGAAATTTTTGCTATCACTGCTAACACCTCTTGGGGAGTGAAAAACTTGTCTAACCCCTGGGCTACTACTCAACTAGCCCACATGGCCCAGGTTCATTTGCATCTTTTGCCGAGCCTACCACCTCAGTTTTGAGGTCTGTTGGCTTCCAGGGAGTCATCTCATATTCCTGCATGCCAGGCTGTCCATTCTGAGCCTGTCGTACCTTGGATTTCATAATGGCATTTACCTTAGAATCCACCAGAGGGGAATCCCCCTCCGGAGGAGTCGTCTTCTTTTCCATTCCTGGAATGATGAGGGCAGGTTGGTCACCCTGGTCTCTGACCAGATCGGTCGCTGCTATTTCTCTCCCCTCCCCTGGTTCCTGATCTTCTGATGGCAACAATCCCCACCATCTCCCACAACAAAGAAAAGGCACCTTCTAGTAACACAGTTTTCCTGGGCTTCCTGCCTATTTGCCACTGGGCAAAAACTCCTTCCACCATGGCGATGAACCTGAGGTCCCTCAACCCAGGGGATGCCCATGGATGTACTCTTTTACTAAGCTCCACCGAACTTGTGGTTTTTCCCCGGCATGTGATCATATCCACTACTTCTCAGACACAACTGGTCAAGCTGCCTTCGAGGAGGGGTTTTTCATGCCCACATTCTCCACCATTTGTAGGGGCTCCCTCCCTTCCCAGGGGGGAAGGGGAGTAACCCACAAGTCGCATGCCAAGGTAAAACCCAGTTAAAACTCTTTATTGCAAAGAAAGAAGCATACACACACCAAATTATTACTGTTGCACGCTTACAAACCACTAGTGTGTCAGGCTGAAGGAAAGGCGCTCCACACCCATATATTACCTGCTAGGTCTCCAGAACATCACCCTGTGTCTACCTCCTTTATTGGGTTCTCAGCCTTGTCCTTCCCAAAGTAGTTCCACCTAAGGCTTTGTTCTTATGACCTTTATACCTTTTGCTCTCCCATCCCCATGGGATCCTCCAATCACACAAAGCTTCTAGCCTTATCACCTTTTATGGACTAGAGCAAGCCTCACTGTATGCTGTGAAGTAGGGTCACCTTGGGCCTTACCGCAGTTCCCCTTTCCATAGCCATTATTTCTGGTATCTTTTCCAGAGTTGT
>NW_017728914.1:15835400-15840972 GCF_001723895.1 Crocodylus porosus
CAAGTTCTCCTTCCTTCTCCTTGCCTCATGTGAATGTTTCTAGTAGTGAATCTTGACCAAGGGTTTTAATGTTATTATTGAGTTAACCAAAATAAAACAGTAAATTGTTTACTTTGAGAATGTTGCCTAACCACGCCGCACAGAGGATTGCAAAAGCACCTCTCCCTTCACCCCACTGAGTGGGACGGGACACCCCCCCTTCAGGGTGGCGGAATGGCCTCCTTCCAGAAGCCTTTTTGGGATGGGCCTCACAGTGGGGCAACCAGAAGCTGAGTCCTCCACAGAGATGCTCTGTCTGCCAGAGCATCTCTGTGGTTGGCTCTTGCCCTGGTGCTGAAGCATGCTGCCTGCCTGTGCAGCTGTTACTCCTCATGGGGGCTGTAGCCCCTGTGGGGGACAGCAAAACATTTAAGTACTTAGAATTTATTATGATGATAGAGACACTGCTAGGTGTCTAAATTCCTTTAATGCTGTAGATACATCAGTAAAACATGCTCAACTAATCTCTCTCTCTCTCTCTCTCTCTCATGATCTTTTGTTTTAATCGTGGAGCAACATGGATTTTGGGGTATTTTACAGAGTGACTGTGGGATTTTTTTATCAGGGGTTTTTAAGTTTTTCAATTGGGAACACCATAATTCCTGCTAGGGAGGTCAGTAGCAGGACCCTTCTTGCTCAGAGCTGGCACCTTGGACCCAGCTGTCTGTGACTGACCTCCTGGCCAATTGGGGCCAGGAGGACATGCTTTGACAGTTTAAAGCAGGCCATTACACTGGTAACATATTCTGGGTGATAGCTGCCCAGATGGCCAAGCAGTGGGTACACATGGCAGCAGTGCTGCACAAAGGCCAGTTCTGCAGTCACAGCCCACTGGCCCAGAGGAGCAAATGTCCGGGTCTGTGTGTAACAGGTCACATCCAGGCAGCAGCCCCCACTGCCATACTGCTGCAGGGTGCAGGGACCTCTCAGGGCTGCTTCAGTAGTCCAACTGGCACAAAGGGTAGTATCTTCAGGTACCAATGGGCTGGGTCCCAGAAGCTCCTGAGAGTGAGGAGCCCTGAACTACTTGCCAGGCCAGTTTTGTGTACTGCTGAGGGCAGCACAAGTGCTGGTCCCAGGCTTTAGCTCCCTCTGGCTTCTTGGTCTGGGAGGAGCCAGGCAGGGTTATTTGGCCCCAAGTAGCACAATTTGCTCCACAACAAAGTGCATGTCTGAGCATGTGTGCTGAGGCAAAAAGCCCTGGCTCAAATTTGCACCACTTCTATTTGAGCTGCTACAAGCACATGTGCTTGCATGTGTGGATGCACTCAGTAAGGTTTCTGTCAAATACGACCAACTCTTCTGTACTCCTTTCCTCCTCAGACTGACCTTCTAAGGGATCCTGCTGATCAGCTCCCTGAAGGAGTCAAAATCTGCTTTTCTGAAGTCCAGGGTCCATACTCTGCTGCTCTCCTTTCTTCCTTTTCTCTGGATCCTGAACTTGATTATCTCCTGGTCATTGCTTCCCAAGTTGCCACCCACTTCTACATGCCCCCCTGTTTGTGAGCAGCAAGTCAAGAAAATCCCCAAGGTGGTCCCTCCAACAATTGCACTAGGAAGTAGTCTCCAACACTCTCCAGAAAATTCCTAGATTGCCTGTGCACTGCTACACTCCCAACAAATGTCAAGGTGATTGAGGATCCCCATGCAAACCAGGGCCTGTGATCTGGAAACTTCTTTCGTCAGAAAGAAAGCCTCGTCTATCCTTCTGTTCTGGTGGTCTACAGCAGACCCCTGCCATGACATCACCCTCGCTCTTCCCCTCTAACCTTAATCCAGAGACTTTTAACAGGCTTATATCCTGTTTCATATTGGAGCTCTGAGCAACCATATGCTCTTTTACATAAAACACAACTCCTCCTCCTCTTCCTCCCTGACTGTCCTTATTAAACAGTTTGTATCCCTCCATGATAGTGCTTCAGTCATGAAATCCATCCCACCAAGTCTCTGTTATTCCAATCACATAATTCCTTGACTAGGCAATTCCAATTCTTCCTGTTTGTTGCCCAGGATCCATGTGTTCATGTACAGGTGCCTGAGGTAAGTAGTCAATTGCCCTACTTTCTTTGTGAGAATGAGGATTCCTCCTCTGTTGCCACCTCCTCCTTGTGCTCCCTCCAAGTCTCCTGCTTCTCCACTTGCCTCAGGGCTTTGGTCTCCCCACCATCCCCAGTGAACCTAGATAGAAGTTGCTCTTCCCTCTCTTAGTCAATTGGATCCTGTCTCTTTCTAACAATCCTTCTTGGAACAATATTCCATGGTCGAAGAAACTAGCTTTTCTGGCAACACCAACTGCATAGCCATGCATTAATCTGCAGGCTGTGTCCACTCCTGCCTGGGCCCTTCCCCTGGACTGGAAAGATCAATAAGAACAACACCTATGCCCCTGCCCTCTTTATCCTTGCACCCAGAGACCTGTAGTCACTTTTGGTCTGCTCAATACCACCCCCCTCCCCCAGAGGTATCATTTGATGCTCACATGGATGAGCAGCATAAGGTAGTAGTCAGAGGGTAGAGTGAGTCTTGATAATCATTGTATCATGATTATCCAAGTGAGCAGCAGACCTCCTGGGACAACAGGTTAGGCTAGCAGATTCCTCCGTTCCTTGAAGAATGGAGTATCCAACCACCACCATCCATTGCTTACTCTTCGTGGCAATAGTCTCAATCCTCCCCACCTTGGGGATTCCTGGCCTGGCATCTTCCACCAATTGAATGCACATCTCCTCCTCTGTTGCTAGTTATCTGTATCTGTTCTCCAGACAAATCCCTGAAGGTGAGGATGAAGACTTCTCTTTGCTTTCAGACATCATAAGCTTCAAGCTTCCACCTTCCTGGGAGTCCATGCCCCCTTCCTTTTCTAGCACCATCTTTAGATGTCCTTCCTCCACAGCACCCCAACCCCTGTATCTGGCCATACTGGGGAGACCCACACTGTGGATTCACCAAAATGTGGTCAGCTCAGCTGTGGTGGTGGTGAGGGGTGATTTCCCCCCATGCAGCTGGACCTGCATGAGTCAGTGATGAGCCCCCTAGGCCCTCCCTGCTTGGCCAAGCCAGCTTCATAGAAAGAAGTGTTGTGCCCCAAGGCCTGGTACAAACTCCCTGGGCTACACGGTGCATTTTGCTGGCTGCTCCAACAAACTCCAACAAAATATGTGAGGCAGCCCATGGAGTTTGTGCTGGGTAGTGGGAATGGGAGAATTCTATAAGAGGCAGGATCCATGACTTGGTGCAAGGCTCCAGGGCTGCCCAACATATCCCTGGTGATATCCCTGCCCAGCTGACAAGAGGCACAGGTAGGACCAGGCTAGAGAGCAGAGTCACTGCTGCCTCAGCTCTGTGCCAGCCATAGGTGGGGACAGCTCTGGCTCAGCCTGAGCAGATAGCATAGCCAAGGCTAGCCTGCCTGCCCTGCAAGAGGGGATAGTGGGGTCCCTAAAACATGCTAGCATGCTGGGGGACTGGGATATAACTTGAATCATGATAGGATCTGGGACAAAAGTTCCATAGACCAGTTTAATATAAATTGATTAAGTTTGATACTACATCCATTCAAGTTTATTTTAAACTGGTTTTGGCCATTTTGTGAGTAGTTTTATGAGTACTAGACTTCTGTTCTGTTCCAGGTTTAAACAGGTTTCTGGTCACTTATGCTGGTTTATATGTAACTTCTCTCTCTAGCCCACGTGCTAAAAACATAATAGGCAACTTCTTCTATCAGTCCGCACACAGGAAAAAAGGCAACAATTCCAGCTGCAATTCCTTGTTCTTTTCTGTGAATTCCTCTTAAACCAATGGAGCTCACATTTTGCAGCCAGAGGCAGAGATAGTCTTGCCTTTGGTAAAGCAGTATGGTCATCATGTATTAGTGTGTGAACTCATTGACCTTCCCACTCGACATTTTACACATAGTAGACACAACCTGAGTGTCCATGAGCAATGAGGTGATCCATGTGGAGCTTCAGTAAATTCCATGTCCTTGACCATGCTGACACTCTTCTGCACAAAATGATAGTGCTTGGTTTGTTCCCACAAAGGAATGTAGTATCAGAGTGTCACAGATGGGAAAACTTTCATGTTGCATCTTCTCCCTTCATAGGCGACTGGTAGGGGGTGCATGGGGGTGCATTGCCCCCTGATGAGGCCTGTGCCCCCCTCAACACCTGACACTGATGCTGTCAGTAGGGCTTGTGCCCTCTCTGATTGGGCTGTTGCTGTCGGCAGCCTCTGTGGGTGCCCCCCCAGATTCAGGAGGCACTCATGGCTCTCTTTGTTAGATTTGATTAACTGAGTTGTCTATCTTCTGTCTGAGCAATTCCCTCTGCATTTGAATCCTTTTCCTGCCTGATGAGCTGCATAGGTTTTCTGATCAAACCATTGTCCAATCAGCTGCTCCAGCTGTCTGATCCCACTCTGCTGTCTAATTCAGCCCAGCTGCTGTCAGATCCTGTTGTTTTTCTTACCTTATCTTTCTTCCCCACTCTTTTCCAGCTCCTGTTAGGTAGGGCTGTTCAAAGCTTCGGATCATGATTCAGATTCAGAGATGATTCAAACTATTCAGAGGCTGAATCTATTAATCCAAATCAAATCGCTAGAAGCTTTAGGCTTTCCAAATTGATTTGGAAAAAATTCAGTGATTTGGAGATTCGGCCGTAGGGTGTAATAGGGAATCAATAAAATATCTATAACTTTGTTGACTTTTTGCTGTTTTGGATTAACCTTGCAGGATTGGTAGCCTCTCATAAGGGCACAAAGTCTGGCAAATTTCAAGGTGATAGGTGCAGGGGTTTCTGGGAAACTGCACCTCAAAATCCAGAAAACAAACCTCATGGTGTGTGTGTGTGTGAGTGTGTGTGTGTGTGTGTGTGTGTGTGTGTGTGAGCCCCTGCTGTGGCCACAAAGCCTTCCAGCTGTCAAGGAGATAAGTGAAAAGGGAGTCTGAGTTCTGGGGCCCTGCACCTCAGGCCACAGGCAATGCAAAAAACATGACATGGGTGCTTATGGGACTGTGTGTGTGTTTAGGTGTGCCTTTCCTAGCACTGGGGCCGCTGCACAACATGGCATTGTGCCTTCGTGAGACCTCCTCATCCCCCTACAGCCTAATCTCAGTCCACCACTGTAAATGACAGCAGGTCAAAATAACTTAGCTGGCTCAACACCAATAGCACCAGCACCATCAAAGGTACCCAGATGGAACTGTTACATAGCCTTTCTTTTTTATAAAGGAATTGACAGCAAGAAGTAAAGATGTTGTGTTTGATATATGTTACTCATAGTGTGTGATGGCTTATCTCGTGTTTTTATGTTTATATATTTATTATGAAAAAAATGAAATAGAAAAATATATCTTAGGAAGCTTTTGGGTTGAAAAACCCTTTGTCGGGCTGGGGAAGTGCCTGTAGTTGGTCCTGGATGGAAGGAATAGTAAAGAAGCCAGAGTCTGGCCTGTCACACAATGCAGGCAAGCAAGTCAGTCAGTGAAAATGGAAATGGAGGCATCATGAGGTGAGGGACAGGCTGGACGGGGGGA
>NW_017728914.1:15843137-15844195 GCF_001723895.1 Crocodylus porosus
AAATGAACACTTCTTTCATTTTTTGATTTCTTATCAGCCACTCTTCAGTGTCCAATTTTGCTGCAACCATCTCTGCTGGCAGATATTTAGATATCTAAGATGTTATTCCTTTGCTCCATTCCTATAACTATTTTTAGTCATTCTTACTGCTTGCATCTTCTCCATCCAATCAATTGTCATTTTCTCTTGCAATATGACTTCTATCTGATAAGTTCTTTCTGGTATCTAATTCTGCTACTGGTTTGAATCCCTACTGTCTAATCATCACAGTGATCTCTTTTGTATTACGTCTTGTATAATTATCTACCCTTGCAGTTTGGGGCAGAGCTTCCACTGCCCTACCAGTGAAGTCTGTTGAAACCTTGGAAGCAAGTAACTAGACTGCATAGCACAACAATGCATGAGACATACTAGGTTTTTTATTAACTTAATATTACAGAGGTAAATATGTAAGCAGATAAGTACATCTGTGCAATAGATGCAATTGCCAGCACCTTTTTAAGTGGTCTGTTTCATTGTTCACAAATCAAATTGTGGGGGAGGGAAAGGAGAGGAGGATCATTACTTTTTCCTTTCTTCCCAAGCCCCTCTTCCTCATTTATTTATTAAAATTACATTTAGTACCTTATACTTGACTAAGATGACAAGCCTAGCTTATCATCACCAAGTCTAGCTTATTAAGGCTGAGACTGTAGTTCTTACTACAAGAGTATTTCAGAGAGCAACAGCATTTTCAAAATAAAACTACTTTGTGTGCCATGATTATTTAGTGGACATCAATTCTCTACATAGTTGTAAATGGCAGGTGTGTTCAACAATAATACCATAAGTGTTCCTTGCTGCTGTATTGTTTTCCACTCATGGCACACAAAATGGTTTTATTTTAAAATTGCTGTTATTTAACTTGATGCAATAAACTCTGGAGCCATTTGAGTTGGAGGAAACTGCTCGTGTGTGCCCAGGACAAAAGCAGTTTGAGCTAGGGCAGAGCTGTCCTGGGTTGGCAACAAGTTCAGAGGGTCAGCCCTGGGCTCTGGGTGGTGGTGTTGGGAAGTGGA
>NW_017728914.1:15846084-15847023 GCF_001723895.1 Crocodylus porosus
CTAATTCCCCCCCATCCCCAACATTATGTCTGTACTTGGGTAAATCTGAAACAGGATTAAGCAAGGTCACCTTCCCTGATAAACCTGACTGGACAAAAAAAATCTTTTAAAACTTGCATCTATCCATGGGTATTGTTTTGTCTTATCCACTGCTACTAACTTTGACATGAAAAAATTGTTTGCATCAAAATGCCTATGAAAATTTCACAATGAGAAATTTACTTTCCATCATCCATTTTTCTAGAGATAAATATATTTTCACTTTAAACAAACAAACAAAGATGTTATTTCCTCATTAAAACTAGGGTATGAGAACCCAAGGAGGAATTGAGGAATGAAAGCACAAAAGGTACAGTGGCAGCAAGAAGCACCAGCTGCCATGATCTGCCAAATGGGAAAGCTGGGCAGCCAAGGGTTACCTTCTCTTCCCCTTCCTTTGCCCCAGCCTTTATTAAATTCCATATATCATGGTTTATTTTATGCAGTATGATGTCTTGGCCCTATCTTGAATGTTGGCATATGGTATAAAGTAGGAGTATCTACACATACACTTGCTGTGGCACCAGTTTACTCATGAGTAAATTACTTGCAAGGAAATGGAGCCAGGCAGGCATCTACACAATCAGGAAAGCAGAAGCAGATTTGATGCCAATCTACTCCCGCGCCTTGGTTCCATGCAATAGGCCCCGGCCACCACCAGGTGGAGCTCCAGGATTCGGTTGCAGCTGGTAGCACCCAGCAGTCTTCTTCAAAAGCCCCCCCAACCCCCCTTTGCTTCTCTCTGGCCAGGACCAGTGTGCACAGCACAGGGATAGCATGTGGTAGCACAGTTCTCAACACCTCTGCCTCCTCACACCATGGCTGCCCCGGCCCCTGCCCCTGCCCCTGCCCCTGCCCCTGGCAGTGATGACCGGGGCCCCTTGCTCCAGCTGGTTACTA
>NW_017728914.1:15847203-15850097 GCF_001723895.1 Crocodylus porosus
CCATTTCCCCCTTCCCCGCTCCCCACTGCCTGCCCACCTCCCACACACCATCCCAGAGCTGCTGATGCATACCTGCTGCCTCAACCCTGTCCACCTGGCCTGGGACCCTGCCAGGGATGATGATGATGATGGGCTCCAGAAAGCCACTTCTGGGGCCACCCTCACCCTCCTGAGCCCACCAAACCCTCATCCCAGCACCTCTGGGCCCACCAGACCAGTTAGAACTGGTGGTGGCACATCTTTCAACACACCTGGGATGATAAGCAATGGCTGGGGGCCTTCAGGAAGACCTGGGCCACCTTTCAGAATCTTCTGGAGCAGATCAGGCCACACCAGGATTGGTGGGACACTGCAATGCATCCATCCCTCCCTGCAGACACCTGTCTGGCCCTCACCCTGCTTGAGCTGGCTGCACCCCACCTGTGGTACATTGGCCACCTGTTGGGTGTGGGCAAGGCCTTCACCATGGAGCCATCCTGAAGGTGTGTGGCATTATCCACGACATGCTGGGAGACATTGCTCCAGATGCATGACCCTCAAATAGTGGTAGAGGGGTGCTGTGCCCTGGGACTCTCCCAGTGAATTGGAGCCTGGATGAGACCCACATCCCCATCACCTGGCTGCCCCATGGAAACTGTCCCTATTACAGCTGGGGGAGCTTTCATTCCATGATACTCCAGGCTGTTGTGGAACACTGTGGGGCTTTCATGCATGTGAGGACTAGCTGGGAAGGCAGCACCCACAACACCTGTGTCTTCAGGAACTCTGGATTTCCAGACTTAGTGGACACTTCCCATTAGTGGTGCCAGACCTGCAGTGGGTGCCATGGAGGTCCCACCCCTCATCATCAATGACCCCACCTACCTGCCTCCGCTCTGGCTCATGCATCCTCACTTCAGCAACCTGGACCCCGACCAGGCCCACTTTAACTGCTGCCTGCATCAGACTCATACCCTGGTGGAGTGTGCCTTCAGCTACCTTAAGGGCTTCTGGCACACTCTCACTGCCTGCCTTGAGTTCACCAAGGACAAACTTCCTAGGGTCATCACACAACCTGTGAGCTGCATAACATTTGCAAAGCTTGAAGGGGAGCTTTTCCATGAGCCTTGGGCAGAGGAGGCACAGCATGTAGAGGACACTACCTATGGCAGCAGTGACAGCAGCAAACTCTCCCCTCCAAGTCCCCAGGAGAGCCACACATCTGCCAGCAGGGGCCAGGGCACTGACTGCAAGAGGCTCTCGCTGGTCACTTTCTCCAGCATTCCCCACTCTATCCCACCTGCATTCTTGCCCATGGACCCCCTGCTCCCTCTGCCTACCCTCCAGCAGCACAGTCATTGCAGACACATCTCAGAAAAACAAGTTTTTTTTCCTGTCACATCAGCCAGAGCCCCCTTCCACCCTCACTCCCCAACAAATAGAGCTTCCTTTCCCTTCCTTTCCTATAAAACAGAGCAACCCTGCCCCCCAAACCAACAGAGCCCTTCCACCCCCCCCCAACAACAACAAAATTATTTCCTGTGAAAACTATGTACAAGATCCTTTGTGTGTCATCCCAGAGGGAGAGGCTGTGGGCATCTAGGGGGCAAAGCCTGGGGACAGGCAGGCTGTATCCCAGCCTCTGGTCACTCTCCTGTGGGTGTGCATCACACAGCAGATAGAGTGCTCACTTAGGGGCAATGGTGGCTGATGTTCTCATGGTACATGCAGCATCCCCTGCAGCAGCCAGTAAGCAGGAAGATCCAGCTCTGTGCCCACATGGAGCCGAGGTGAGCAGCAGACCTAGGCCAAGGTGTGAGGGCTGGATGGAATAGGACAAAAGGTGGTGGCAGGGCCAAGGGGACCTGGATGCTGGAGGCAGTGCAGGACCTTCTCTCAGGCCCAGGTGGGGGCTTGCTGCTTGGTGGTGGGTGGCTTCCAGGGGCCAGGCGGGTCTAAAGTTGGGGCTGGGCAGCGGGTGACATGAAGGTGACTGCCACGGACAGAACTGTGTCCAGCACCTGGCATTCAGTGTCCACGGCCTGCCCTGCCCAGGATCATAATCTGCTCCCACAGCACCATTACCCACTTGTACTCCAGAGCTAAGAGCTGCCTGGTCCCATGCTTCCTCACAGGCCACAACCTCAACCCACCACCTGTCCAGGTGGGTCATGTCCTCCACCCGTGAGGTCCAAGCATCCACCAACCAGTTCTCCAATGCTGTGACAAGGCAGGCCAGGAGGAGAGTCATGTCCAGAGGCCTCTCCTCTGGAAGAGCCCCTAGGTGTGGGTGGCGGCAACTCTGAGGCCACATCCTGGCTGCCAGGTGTGGTGGTCTCTCCATCATGTGAAGATGCAAGACCTATGAAGCCATGAGAAAGAACCTGTATGCATGAATTTGCAACATTTCAGAGATAGGGTGCCCTGTACCAGAGGCCTTGAGCTGCTCAGCCTCAGATTGGGGGCTGGGCATGCATGGGTTCCCAGAGACCATGGTAAGCCAGGCAGGCAGACCTGGGCCCAAGAAACCACTGGCTGAGCACCCCCCTCCCATGCCTGCTTACTTCCCAGGGGCTGGCAGGCCCCTGGGTGCTTACTGTAGGCAGCCTGCCTCCCCTGCCCAATTCCCAGGGAGGAACAGGTCAGTCTCTGTCCTTGGACCCATATTCTTCAACATCTTCATTAATGATGTGGACATTGGAGTCAGAAGTGGACTGGCCAAGTTCACCAATGACACCAAACTTGGAGGCAAAGCATCAACACCAGAAGACAGGAGGGCAATCCAGGCTGACTTGGACGGGTTCAGAAAATGGGCAAAGGAGAACTTGATAGTGTTTAACACTGAAAAATGCAAGGTTCTCCACCTTGGGAGGAAAAATCTGCAGCATCCTTATAGGCTCAGCAGTGCTACGCTA
>NW_017728914.1:15851222-15858190 GCF_001723895.1 Crocodylus porosus
GTGAGGGCCCTCCCCCAAGTGTAGGGCTTATCATGTGGCTGGGGTTGGCATCGCTGATGGCTCCACATGATCACAGCTGTCAACAAGGGCTTGCAGCTCTGGGCTGTGTCCTCAGACAGCAGGGTGCGACAGCTGGGTTCTTGGATGAGGGCTTCCACCATGAAGGAGCTTGCACTGCAGGCAGCCGGTGGTATCATGGCAGGCCATACCTTGTGGCAGGGGCTTGATCTGCAGAGCTGGTGTGCCAGGGTGCCCTGAGCTGCTTGTGGAGACTGCAGCCAAGGACCACAGTGGGATGCATTGCTGGATGCCCTAGGGCTGAGGGTCCCTCCTCCTGTAGACAGCATCCCTGAGGCCTGGGTCCCAGGGTGCAAGGATATCTGTCAGTTGCCCCATAAAGGGCATGGACTTATGGGCACTTCCCAACCAACAGTTGTGGTCAGTGATGGCAACCCACTGTGCCCACAAGCCTTTGAACTTTATGCAGTACTGCTATACCAACCAGTTGGGCCAGTGCTTCTGCATCCCATCTGACAGCCCCTCATAGACATGGGTGTTGGAGCACCCATCCCACTCAAACTGGTGCTGCAACTCTGCCTTGTCCCAAAGCACCTCAAGGTCACCAGTCTCTTCCTGCAACTATTTGGGGCCCTGGGTGGTGGGTACAGGTGTGGACACGGGCAGTGGCAATGAGGAGGCCATCATGGGTTCCACACCAGCACTCTGGGCCTCCATGTGGCTGTCCCTGTGCTGCTGAGCCAGCATGGGAGTGACAGCCATGCAGCTGAGGCAATATCCTGCAGCACCTTCAGGCTCAGGGCAGGCTGCTGGGAGTGGGCTGTGGGCAGCTGGAGCTGCTTCTGGCTCCCAGAAACTTATTTCACGTGGGCCTGGGGACTGGCAGGCCTGGCTGGAGCCTGCAGCAGCCTGGAGCAGCCTGCAGACTGGATGTCACAGGCCTGGCAGGCATGCAGCATTGCAGTGCCAGGCAGTGGGTCCAGGGTCCAGGTAGGCTGGGACAGCTGGTCTGTGACCCCCTCAGGAGGACAAAGAGTCCTGGAGTTCCCTCAGGCTCCCTGCTGGTATGCCCCAGGGATCAAAATGCCTGTGGGCTTTTAAAGGCCTGAGACAGGGGCTGCCATAGGGGCAGCCTAGCTCTGCAGCAGGAGAGGCTCCCAACCCAGAGCCCTCGGGCTATCCTGAGGCTGCCTTCCTAATGGCAGGGCTGACTTGGGAGCACATTTGCTCCTGGGTCACATCTACATGTGCATTACTGCACAGTAACTAATCATGAGTAAATTTGATACCTCCATTTGCAGCATTGAATTTACTCACAATAAGGGTTTTTTACTGGTCGTTAGGCCTGCACACATGTAGACATGCATTGTTAGTGCACAGTAAACTATGCTACTGAGCAGTTAACCATTTCATGAAGACATGCCCAGTATGTATATTTTTGCTACTATATGCCCACCTTTATTTCTGCCAACTAATATCAGTCAAAGTCACCTATAGTTTCGTATTAACCATAAGTTATCATCATAAGTACTAGCAATTTCTTTGCTTATATCTACATATTCCAGTACAGAATGCTTTTAGTCAGTCCTCATTCAAAAGCAAGCTAGATTGTCCAGAATGTGAATCATTTATATTTATATTCTGATGCTAAGTGCAATCAATTTCTGGATTTGGATATACTTACAGCCAATGACACTAGCTACTTTGTTTAAAACTATACTCTAACCCATAGGCCAAGTAACAGAAATGTTTTATTGTACCATGCGGCCAAATTTTCAATCTGTTACTCCAAAAATATTCTAAGCTGATTTTGCAGTGATCGTGTTCAATGTATATTTTCCTTCTTTATTGTCCTAGTGATTTCAGTACTGTTTTAAAATTCTCTTTATTTACACAACAGATTTTAGTTAATTATTTTGTTCTGTTTTCATTTGTTTTAGATGAACCTTTTCAGTTCTTTGCCCATTATTTTCCCTCTGTTCTCCATAATGTTTTCCCTGCCTATAATAAAGTCAGTGAAAGTGGTAATAGCTTTCTTCATTCAAAAAGTCTATTTTTTTTTCATTTTAAGCTCTGTGACTTCATATTCTATGGATAATAAAAAGGCAGACTTACTACCTACACTAGAAAAGTGGATGAAGGTTTTATCATTATTATTATTATTATTATTTTGTCACCTACTCTAAATAGACACTGGCAAAACTATGCACAAATGTCATACTACTGATTGCTTGTATGTCTATTAGAATAATGAATGGTCCCATTCACAGTAGAGCCCTTCAACAGGGTATGCTTTGAGTATCTGGTATAAAGGCTCAATAAAAACACTTGTTCTACATGTTTAAAGCCATGTAGAAATTTATCATGCTAATTTAATGTGTTTTATATTGTCTTATCAGTGAAGGCCTAGCACTCCGTTGTTTTCTTAAAGCCATCCTCCTGACTTGGGAGAGTAACAATTCAGTTTTGGCATGTTGTTCTCCAGTAACTAGGGAAAGAAGGGATGAGGCACATTGTAAACATGGCCAAAAAAAAGAGAGGTGTATAAGAAACAAAAACTGCAATCCTTCAGATCACCTCTATGCCACCTGCCCTATCCCAACATAGACAAACACAGTGAAAACTGCAAGAGATCTAGGGTTATTTAAATTAATGGGGGAAAATTGGTAGTGTAAGAGTGATGCTGTAGCCATGAAAAAATTGTCTTAGTAAAGGACAACTGTTCTTCAGAAAGTCCATGAACCTGTGTAAACAAAAAAAATATTTAATTTATATTTACATGGGTTGGTTATTCAGGATAAAATAAAACCAATAAGCTAAATATCTTATATGTTACAAATACATTTGGAGTGACACTAATTAAGTCATTTGAGGTCTCCAGAAATAACTGACCCTCGCATTTTAGAAAAACTTTTGTCTAGGATATTTTTCTAAATTTGAAAAGAGTTTGCATATAGGCTTAGTATATCTTTGTTAGCTAGAACTAAATTGTTGCTTAATGTCCACAGAAGTCATAATAGAAAGTGTGGGTAAGGAGTTACTAAATTTGCTAGTGATTAGAAGCACTTAGCAGGATAAGAAGGTGAAATAGATGTCCACAACTTCCCTTGGAAATTCTTCATGACAGAATCCTTAATTAACAGCAGCAAAAAAAAGTAAAAAAACCTGCATTTCTTTAAAAACAGAACAACAATAAGAACTCATCTGATTCAAAACTAGGTTGTTAATTAATTCTCAGAGTCCAAACTTTAGTTTCTGGATTAATTACAGAAGGCCTGCTCTCAGTTTTTTTAATCCTCTGAGATGTTTTGATATCTGGTGGGCAGTAATACCACCATCTGTTTTGTGAGCTGATTGTTAGTTCTTACTAGAATCATTAAAATCTTGAAAACTATGTTCCAGGCTATCAAGGTTCATAAATGTTGTACATTTTAAAAATAAAATGTGCTTATGTTCTCCCGATCATTTCTGCAACAAACTTTCAGCTTGCCTCCCACACCTGCCATGGGAAAGCATCTGGTACAGGAGAAGCAGATTAAATACCTGCCTATCAGATCACACAACATTTTCAACAAGTGAAGTGGAAATTACAGCCTTAGATTCTGAGAAACACTCTGACAAACATGTTCTTTAAAATAAAAGCCTTTAAAATAGCAATTTCCATCTGGTGCTGGAAATACAAATCAATCAGTGTCGGATGTCCCAGTTAAACTCTCAGCATTATATGTAGTGTAAGTGGTGCGTTCATCCACATGCATGTATGTAAATGTTTATATTGGAAACAAAGCTGAACACATATTTGTCAATAATTGCCATTGGAAGGAAAAGCCATATATACTGGCTTATTCAGGACTCTCTTGTTCTGAAATAACTATATTTTTTTATTCTTTCTAAAAATAAATAAATGACTGGTTGAGGCTATTTTATATTTATATTTATATTTGTAGTAGGAATTAAAAGTTATACATTTAGGATGCAATCACATGAGCGTGCACATGCATCTTGCAGTGTCTCAGAGCCCTTTGAGACACTGCAAGTGGCACATGTGAGAATGAAAAAATGGTCTCCATGCTGCAAATTTGCAGTGCAGGGGCAAAATTAGACCTCTGGCTATCCAGGTGTAAAAAAAAAAAGTGGGGGAGAGGGGAAAGCAGGGCAGGACATGATCCCAGACCATGCACTGAGGCAAGCAGGGGCTCAATCCTCCAGAGATGCTCTGGTAGCCAGCCAAAGCATGTCTATGGCTGGCCCTCACCCCGGTGCTGAAGCACGCTGCCTGCCCGTGCTGTACCTGGGCTCTGTGCTGGCAGATGGGGAGGGCTAGAGGAGAGGGGAGAGGACCATACTGGGACCCTAACTGGCCCCACCCGCTTCACCAGACCCCAACTGATGCTTCGCCCAGCCGCATTCCCTGCCTGCTCCCCCAGCTCCCTGGCTCGCAGCCCCACCCAGCCTCAGCCCCTGCCACCTCCCCCAGCCCCCCAATCACTGCTCCACCTGGCCCCATACCCTGCCTGCCCCCAAGCCTCCAATCACTGCCCCACCTAGCCCTAGCATCCTGGCAATTAAAAAAAAAAAGCCCCACACTCACTGGCCATAGCAGCTGCCATAAGGGTCACTGGGGCCTCCTAGCAGAGTCACCCCACAGAGCATGAGACTGAGGTGAGAGCTACAGCATCCCCAGCTGCCCAGCAGCATGTGCAGCAATGCAGTGCCCTGCTGACCCTGGCCACACCTGTGCAATGGTGCAGTGGCAGTGCATCCAGGGCTGGGGCCTGCTTCCCCCCACTGCACCGTGCTGTGCATGGGTCTGCCATGAGCTGCTACTGCCAGGGAGTGTGGAGCTTTTTTTTTTAACTGCCAGTAGACTGGGGCTGGGTGGGGAAGCTACCATGGGGGGCTGGGGGTGCAAGCAGGGGATGAGGTCAGGTGTGACAGCCACGGGGGGCGGGTCTGGAAGAGTGGGCAGGGGGTGGGGCTGGGTGGAGCAGCCATTGGGGGGGTCTCAGAGCTCAAGCAGGGGTGGGGCTGAGTGGAGCAGCTATCTAGGATGCAGCAAGGGCTGACAGGGCATGGGGCTAGGCAGGGCAGCAATTCACTGGGGGAGCAAGTGGGGGTGGGGCAGGTGGGCCTTACAGGGGAGGAGATGGTAGCCCCTGTGTGGGCCATTTGACCCCTGTTGGAAGGCTGTAACCCCTGTTAGGGGGGATGTAGGGGGCAGTCCATGAGCTGTGTAGGGGGGCTGTGCCCTGTGGGGGTAGGGGACCAACTCATCTTGAGCAGCACCCTGGAACAGTCCCCTCACAATCCACCCACACCTATCCACACACCCCACAGCCCCCTACATCCCTCTACATCCCTGCACAGCCACCCACACCCCCTGACCCTCCTCCTGCAAACCCCACATCCCCCCAGCCCACACCCTGCATACCCAGCTGCCAGAAAGGATGAGATCTGCTGGCAGGAGCTGTGGCTGCAGGGGCAGATGTCCCCACATCTGGTTAGTGAAGGGGTCAGGGGAGCTCTAACTGCTCTATGGTAAGAAAACCAAATGCAAACAGCAAAACATACAGGTATTTGGAATTCATTTTATTATGATGATAGAGACACTGGTAAATTTCCAAATTGCTTTAACACTGTACATCTATCAATAAAACATTTCCCAATTGATATCTCTCTCTCTCACACACACACACACACATATATAGTGGTCTTTTGTTTTAATTGTGGAGGAACATGGATTTTGGGGTATTTTACAGAGTGACTTTGGGATTTTTTTATCAGAAATTTTTCAGTTTTCAAATACAGAACGCCAGAATTTCTTCTAGGGAGGCAAGTGGCAAGACCCAGGCAGAGAAGCATGCTCAGAACTGGCACCTTGGAGCCAGCTGAAGGTGGCTGACTTCCTGACCTATTGGGGCCAGGAAGACATACTTTGACAGTTCAAAGCAGGCCACCACACTGGGAACATCTTCTGGGTGATAGCTGCCCAGATGGCCAGGAAGGGGCACACATGGCAGTAGTAGTGCACATAGGCCAACTCTGTAGCCACAGCCCACTGGCAGCTGGCCTAGAGGGGCAGATGCCTCTACTAGCTATACAGTCCCCATCCAGCTCTAGCAGGTGCACAGCAGGTCACAGCCAGACAGCAGCCCCCACTGCCAGGCTGCTGCAGTAGGTAGAGGGTGCAGGGAATTCTCAGAGCTGCTTCAGCAGTCCAATTGGCACAAGGGATAATGTCCCCAGGTACGAATTGGCTGGGATCCAGATGCTCCAGAGAATGAGTAACCCTGACTACTTGCAGGGCAGCTTTTTGTACAGATGGGGACAGAAAAGAGCAGCTTTTTATACTGCTGGGGACAGCATGGCTACTGGCCCCAAGCTCTAGCTCCCCCTGGCTACAGATACAGGAGGAGATAGGCAGGGTTATTTTGCCCCAAGTGGCACAATTTTCTCCACACCAAAGTGCATGTCCAGGCACTGAGACAAAAATCCCCGTCTCAAATTTTCACTGCTTCTATTTGAGCTGCTGTAAGTGCACATGCCTGTATGTGTGGATGTGCCCTTAGAGAGGTCAGGACCACTTCCAGACAAAATTGTTTGAAGTTTCATAACATTTTCCATCAACACAGCTCTCAAAGATCAGCTGATGTTCAAACCATATGCTTGCTGGATTTAGTTAATTCATTTTCCTACTTCATTTTGTGATATTTTTACCAATCTGAATATTCATATACTATCTCAGTGTCTTATTTCTTAACTTTTGGGTTTATTAGGCATTCCAGTTTATTTTGGGAACATGAAAAAATGAACCATTATGTAAAAGTACCTCAGACATTCAGAAAATCACATCAGCGGAGATGTGAGAGAAGTTTCTACCTATGTTCAGGGAGAAATGGTTTAGTTACTGAAATATAAATAGTGTCAATATTTGGGGGGAAATTTAATTT
>NW_017728914.1:15858290-15884141 GCF_001723895.1 Crocodylus porosus
AATTGGCTGGGATCCAGATGCTCCAGAGAATGAGTAACCCTGACTACTTGCAGGGCAGCTTTTTGTACAGATGGGGACAGAAAAGAGCAGCTTTTTATACTGCTGGGGACAGCATGGCTACTGGCCCCAAGCTCTAGCTCCCCCTGGCTACAGATACAGGAGGAGATAGGCAGGGTTATTTTGCCCCAAGTGGCACAATTTTCTCCACACCAAAGTGCATGTCCAGGCACTGAGACAAAAATCCCCGTCTCAAATTTTCACTGCTTCTATTTGAGCTGCTGTAAGTGCACATGCCTGTATGTGTGGATGTGCCCTTAGAGAGGTCAGGACCACTTCCAGACAAAATTGTTTGAAGTTTCATAACATTTTCCATCAACACAGCTCTCAAAGATCAGCTGATGTTCAAACCATATGCTTGCTGGATTTAGTTAATTCATTTTCCTACTTCATTTTGTGATATTTTTACCAATCTGAATATTCATATACTATCTCAGTGTCTTATTTCTTAACTTTTGGGTTTATTAGGCATTCCAGTTTATTTTGGGAACATGAAAAAATGAACCATTATGTAAAAGTACCTCAGACATTCAGAAAATCACATCAGCGGAGATGTGAGAGAAGTTTCTACCTATGTTCAGGGAGAAATGGTTTAGTTACTGAAATATAAATAGTGTCAATATTTGGGGGGAAATTTAATTTTAAAAAAATTATATAGATCCTATGGGTGCTCAATGACATTGGCTACATTATATTGTATGCTTGTTTTATTAGTACTATTATCGGTCAATCAGAGATAAAGTAGGTGGACAAATATTGTCATCTTATTGTAGATGCAAGGTGGATGTCATTTTAACAAGGATAGATATTTGAAACTAAAATTGCTTGACTGCTAACTGTGAACTAATTGAGAAAAGGATATAGGGAGTATGTATAATGATTTTAACAATTTAGCTCATTCTCATGATTCAACATAAGATAAGATGTAATGATCACAATAAAAAATACAGATATTCCTTATCCTAACCATTTTTCAAAAGTATCTTAATGAACATCTCATATATTATGAATAAATCTGTATTTTGAAATCTAAAGCATGGGGTATGTATAAACATAAGCATGGGGTGTGCATAAATAAAGAAAAACTATCAACAGGAAATGTAGCAAGTGCTAACCTGCTGCCTTGTAAGTTGTACTTTAGTAATGTGTTCTCAAATTCAGCCTGCATGAAAGTTATTACATAGAAAGAGCATCTACACATGCATTTGATCTGGGATAAGTTTACTCACAAATAAACTACTCATGAGTAAATGCTCCCAGGCAGTTCCAAAGAGGTGATCCTCCCCCTCTATGCGGCACTGGTCAGGCCGCAGTTGGAGTACTGCGTCCAATTCTGGGTGCCACACTTCAAGAGGGATGTTGACAGCATGGAGAGGGTCCAGAGGAGGGCCACTCGCATGATCAGGGGACAACAGGGCAGGCCCTATGAGGAGAGGCTATGGGACCAAAAGAGAAGGCTGAGGGGGGATCTTGTGGCCTGTTATAAACTAGTCAGGGGAGATCAGCAGGCACTGGGGGAGTCCCTGTTCCCCCGAGCACTACCAGGAGTGACCAGGAATAACAGTCACAAGCTGGAGAGGGAAGATTTAGGCTAGCTATCAGGAGGCGCTACTTCACGGTCAGGGCGGCTAGGGTCTGGAACCAGCTTCCAAGAGAAGTGGTGCTGGCTCCTACCCTAGGGGTGTTTAAGAGGAGGTTAGATGAACATCTTGCTGGGGTCGTTTGACCTCAGTATTCTTTCCTGCCATGGCAGGGGGTCAGACTAGATGATCTGCTCAGGTCCCTTCCGACCCTAGAAACTATGAAACTATGAAATTATCTACACATGCAGGTAAGCAGGAGCAGATTTGCTGCTAATGGCTGCAAACTGCTACCGCTTCCTAGAGCCCTGCAGTGGTCCCCTGCCACCACCAGAGGGAACTCTAGGCTCCCTCTGGATTCTAGTTCAGGGGCTGGCAGAGAGCACTGGGCCAGGAGACAGCTATCTCCTGGCTGGGGTTGGGGCTGGGACATTGCACCCTGGCCTCAGGAGCTGCCTGCTGCCAGGGCAAAGATAATGTCCTCCTGCCCCAGCAACAGGGAGATCCCTCTGATTCCCTGATCAGGTACAGGATACTTGGAAAGAATTACAGGGAAGGGTCAGGTCCCAGCCCTCTGTTCAGATCTGCTGGTGGGGCATCTAGAAGCTGCTAGCTGCACCACCAGCAGATTGGGGCGGGGGGCTTGGAACTACCCCATCCCTGCACTTCTATCCAAGCCCCATGCCTCAATCATCTGATTTGGTCATGGGGCTAGGAACTGCCTCTGACCAAGACAGTTCCCAGCCCCCTCCCCACATGTGGGGTGAAGGCTAGGGAGCCTGTTCCCTGATCAGTTCCATGAGGATCTTGCAGTGCTGCTCCCATAGTTGAGGAGCTGATGCTGGGAGATAAGGATTTCCCAGCGCTGGCCCCACAACTGCGGAGCTGGCCCCATTAGGATCTCCCAGATCCCTGCTCCTTATTCAGAATGGCAGAGTTGGGGCTGGGAGATAAGGATCTTCCAGCCTCCACTCCCTGATCATGATCTGAAAGCAGGGCACTTGGAGCTCACTTCTGCTGGGGCAGGGGGACATAGTCCCCACCTGGGCTTTGGTGGCAGAGCCCACCCCCAGGGCAGGGAGAAATCTCCCAGTCTATGGTGGGCAGCTGACTGGGAGCAAATTTTCTCCTGGTCAGGTGTCTACAGGACAGCCACTGTGCCATTACCAATCAAAAATAAATTGCTACTTGTACTTGCAGGTAGCAAATTTACTTATGATTAGTGAAGGTTTACTGTGTAGTAAACATGTGAACATATAGACACATGTGCTTACTGCTCAATAAACTAAGCTACTATACAGTTGATTGTCTTGGGTAGACCCACGCAGAATGTATTGAAATTTCTCTATTGCCTTGTAATTCTGGACAAAATCTGACTGAAATCCGGGAAGGACAATTTGTTGAAGCTTGGCAGCTCTATGGAAATGTTAACTATTTATATTTATTTTATTTATGAATAATAAGAATAATAAATATTTTCATAATTATGTGCAAAATATTCCAAATATAAGAATCATGGGATTAGACAGGACTTCGAGTATCATTTAGTCCATTCCCTTACAGAACCCTTGCAGGAATTTCTGTTTCTAAACCATATCAGATAAGTAACTATCCAGCTTCTTCATGGATTCAGAAAGAAATTTGTTCCATTGTCCTACTGATTCTAGAGTTTCCTGAGGTTTATAGAATTATAAAGTTATAAAATAACTTCTTAAACTTTTGTTTTCCATCAGGTTTTTGATTCTGGGTTGAAAAAAAAATGGAATTTTGTTTGGCCCTCACCTTTTTCATTTGATTTTTTTTCTTAGGGTCAATGTAACTGAAATACCGATAATTTCACACACAAAAATGTTTCAATAAGAACAATAAAAAATCTAACCAAGTTTACTATGTAAAATGCCAACTTGAACAAAATCAATCTAAGAAAAATATGAGGAATTCATAGGCTTGGGAGTTTCCTCAACAATTCACTTACCAGCTTTTGTGATATGAGAAAGAAGCCAATAAAAGAAGGTTGAAAAGATCAGCTTTTTCCTTTCTGCAAGCAGCAGACTGCTAAGCATGTCCTGTACGGGCCTCACATTACATGGTGCCTTCTTCTTCATATGTATTTGAAAAAGGACTTTTTGTTATCCTTAATTCTGGTCACCAGCCCTAGTTCCATCTCTGCCTTGGCCTTCCTAACTGCCACCCTGCAACCACGAGCAATGGAGGCGTAACCCTCCTTGGTGATTACCCCTTGCTTTCACTGATTGAATGCCACCTTTTGTGCCTTCAGGCCCTCCTGGATGCCTTTGCTGAGCCAAGGAGGCTTTTTAGCATTCTTTCCCCCTTTGGTTCACATTGGGACTGACTCTGAGCTCAGAGGATCATCTCCTTAAGGAACAACCACCTGTCCTGGACTCCCATCTCATTGAAGCTCTGAGTCCCTAGTGTCTGTCTTACTAATCTCCTTAGCTCATTCAAGTCAGCACTCCTGAAGTCAAGGACTTTTGCCTTACTGCATTCAGTACGGCACAGTATAACAGAGTAGCATAGTTTACAGCACAGTAAGTACATGCATCTACATGTGCGGAGGCATACTGTGAAGCAAAAAAACCCTTATCATGAGTAAATTTGATACCTGCAAATGCAGGTATCAAATGTACTTGTGTTTAGTTACTGCATAGTAATGCATGTGTATACAGGACGCAGGAGCAAATTTGCTCCCAGGTCAGCCCTGCCAATAGTGGCCCGGCCTCAGGGTAGCCCCAGGGCTCTGGGTTGGGATCCTCTCCTGTTGTAGAGCTAGGCTGCCTCTATGGCAGCCCTTGCCTCAGGCGTTTTAAAGCCTGCAGGCATTTTAAGCCTTGGGACACAGTAGCAGGAAGCCTGAGGGCACTCCAGGCTCCTCTGTCCCCTTGGGTAGGGTGCAGCCTAGCCTCACAAGCCTGCCTGAACCCTGCCACCACTGCCTGGCACCACAATGCTGCTCACCTGTCAGGCTTGCTCTATCCAGGCTTGCAGGCTGCTGCCCACAGGCTCAACTGCAGGCAGCTTCTAGCTGCCAGGGCCAGCTACAGCTGTCCACAGCCCTCCACCAGCTTCCTGCCAGTGCTGAGCCTGGAGGTGTTGTGGGCCATTGCCTTAGCAGTGTGGCTGTCACTCCTACACCAGGCCCCTGTGCTGGGAAGTGCAGGCAGCTGCTCAGCTGAAACAGCACGGGGACAGCCACATGGAGGCCCAGAGAGCTAGTGCAGGACTCAGGATGGCTTTGTATGCCCCATCCCTGATCTGAGGCCAGGCAGGGCAAGGCCCCTGGTACAAAGCATCTTATCGGTGAAATGTTGTAAGCTCACAAACAGCTTTCTTTCTTA
The DNA here is from genome assembly GCF_001723895.1 of Crocodylus porosus. NCBI lineage: Eukaryota > Metazoa > Chordata > Crocodylia > Crocodylidae > Crocodylus > Crocodylus porosus. The sequence continues at coordinate 15,863,284 of NW_017728914.1, forward strand.
TGCTTATACAGGCCCTGCAGATTCACATGAAGGAGAAGCCACAATTGGCAGCTGGGATACAACTTCAAGGTTACTGCCGCTTACAGCTAGGGTCCTATGAATGCACCAGGTCTACCAGAAGATAACTGAGAATGTGCGGGGCGGGTGCAAGGAGACATGGGACCTGGACCTGGAGCATGAGCAGGTGGAGGCACTGTGGGAGCACAATGCTGCTCACCTGTCAGGTTTGCTTCATCCAGGCTTGCAGGCTGTGGGAGCAGACCGCAGTCTTGGGCAGGGCAGTTCAGGCCATGGACAATGACTGCTGGGTGCTGGACACTATTCGGGCCCTGGCAGTCACCTTTATGCCACCCTCTGCTTGGCCCCCAACTCTAGCCCCACCTTCCCCCTGGCAGTCACCCACCACCCAGAAGAAGACCTCCACCTGGTCCTAGGAGGAGGTCCTGTGCCACTTTCAGCAGCCAGGAGACCCTGGCTGGTCCCCACCCTGGGAACAGCACCATCCAGCCCTCCACCTGGATCCAGCCCTTCCACTTGGCCTTGCTCCATGCATGCACAGAACCAGGACTGCCTGCAGTGGAACCAGGACTACACACCAGCCCAATTGGCCCTGGCCATTGGCTGCTGGAGGTGGAGATGTCTGTGTGGATGATCCCCCAACCCATTACACTCACCACAGCATATACACCTGTGGGAGAATGGTCAGAAGCCATGGTACTGGTTCCCTGTCCCAGGCTTCTGGCCCCTAGGCACCCCCACCCCAGCATAGCGTACAAAGGACATTGTACATAGTTTTCATGGGGAAGAAGGTTTTTTAGTGTTGGGGGGGTAGTGGGGATCCATTGCTGGGGGACATGGGCTCTGTTTATTTGGAAGTGGGGGGCGGTGGCTCTGTTTGATGTAAGGAGAATAAAAACTTGTTCTTCTGAGATGTGTCTTCAGTGAGCATGCTGCTGGAGGTGGAAGGGGGAGTGGGGGGGTCTGTGGGTGGTGGTGCAAGTGGGCTAGAGCAGGAAATGCTGGAGGAGGTGGTCAGTCAGCACCTCCTGCACTGGGTGCCCTGGCCCCAGCTGGCAGGTGTGCAGCTCCCCTGGGGCCTTAAGCTGCTGTTGTAGGTAGTGTTCCCACTGCCAGGCATTATCCGTGCACTGTACCTCCTCTGCCCAGGCCTTGTGGAATAGTTCCCCCTGGGGTTTGCTGATGTTATGCAGCATCCAAACTGTGAAGATGACCTGGGGCAGGTCCTTGGTGAACTCAAGGAAGGTGGAGAAGGTGTTCCAGCAGCCTTTGAGGTGTCTGAAAGTGCACTTCACCACGGCATAGGTCTGGCCCTAGTAGCAGTTAAAGTGGGCCTGGTGGGGGTCCAGGTGGTCAGTGTGGGGCCTCATGAACCAGGGAAGGAACAAGTAGGTGCCCATGTTGCCCAGCTGCAGGTCCAGTACCACCATCATGAAGTGCACACTGTCCACCAAGACTGGCAGGCCAGAGTTCCTGAAGATGCAGGCTGCATGGGCTCTGCCTGCCCAGCCAGTGTTCACATGCATGAAGGTCCTGTGGTGGTCCATGATAGCTCGGAGCACCACAGAGTGAAAACCCCTCTGGCTGTAATACAGGTGATCTCCGTGGGCTGGGCAGGTGATGGGGATATGGGTTCCATTTAGGGTCTTGATGCACTGGGAGAATTCCAGGGCATGGAACCCCCCCCCCACCACCAGTTGCTCATGCACATGGATCACGGTGTTCACCAGCATGTCCTGGTTTTTGAAGACGGCTGGCAGGCCTGACTTTTGAAAAGGGCTGCCACCTGCTGGCACTTGTGGGGGGGAGCCTGGAGTTCCCCCTAGTTGTGGCCTGGGTCCATTGCAGGGCCCCAGGAAATGGGAACAAATTGGCAGCAAATGTGCTCCTGCTTCCTTGCATGTGTAGACACCTGCCTGGCATTGTTTACTCATGAGTAAACTGGTGCCACAGCAAATGCATGTGTAGATGTTCCCAAAGTGGGTCAGATTGAAGGCTCAGGGAAAACTATTTGTGCAAGGCCTTTTCAAATGCTCTGTCCCTCATCTACTTGAAATCATTATATCTCCCAGATCTAGCTTTGATTGAGTTTAATTTAATTTACCATATTTTCTTGCATACCACACACATCTTTTCCCAAATCTCAGTACTTGAAACTTAGGCTATGAGTCTTAAGTTGGGAAGTTTTTTTTATTCCTCTAATAAAGAACCCCAACTTTGATTTCTGCTCCAAAATCAAATGCAGTGGCTCAGCTAAGGAAGCCTATTGACTTAATAGATCATTATTCTTCACTCCACAGGTATTTTTAAGGGCCTTGATGTTTTGCTAATCAAGCTAATCTTTCTTAGAATCATAGAATCACAGAGAGTCATAGAGAAGCAGGGCTGCCTGAGGCAGGGCCATGCCTATCTGAACCATCCCATACAAATCAATTATGTAAACTCTTAGCAAAACTACACAGCTAACCCTGACACAACAAAAGACATAACACCTCAATCTGCCAAAGGTAAAACAAGGGGATCACAACAGCCAATACCCTGCTACTGTAAAGATTGTTAATATATGCTCAAGAGATTTCAGGAAGAGGTCCGCACCCTTACTACAAAGGAAGGCAAAAACCCACACAGTCCATGCTGATCTCACCATGGGTTAAATTTCCTTTATGACCCCTAATATGATCATCAGTCTGGCCCAGAGTGGAGGGGCAAAGCCTTCTATCCAGGAATCTCCAAGTTTAAGTCCTAGCAGAAGCATTGGCACACCCCTGTCAAAATCTCCAGTCTCTGCTGCAAACAACATCCAATGACTCTGACACATTTAGCAGAAGTCAGGGGAAGGGAAGAATTCCCTCCCAGCCTCATTTGGCAACCAGCAAAGCCCCAAAATACTCATCATGGGACATAAACATAGTTATACCTAGATCAACCCCAATCAGTGGCTGTCCAGACTCTTCTTGAACACTTCCAGTGATAGAGCAGGAGCTAATATTTCAGCTGGTGATTAAGCAGGAAAGGGAGTGTGAGTGAGCTGAAAAACAGTAGCTGTCCCTACCCTATGTCATGACACTGAAATATTTTTTCTTCATTTTTTCTTCCCAAAAAGTTAGGTGTGTGTTGGGGGGGGGGGGGAGGGATATGCAAAAAAAATACAATAAATTAAAATGTACCAAGCACTTCTATTAGTGGGTTAAACAGTGTCTTATGTTTTCTGTTTTCTTCATGTTTGCTCTCTGCCCCTTCATCTTATGCATATGGTAAACCTTTCTTTCCTACTAAAAAGCTATTTAGCTGTCATGAGTAACAATTTTTGTAACTTTCACTAGGCTTTACCTCTAAAGGTCCAAAGAATCCTAGGACAACAATGGAATTGGATATAATTTTTTCCTGAAGTCTTCTGTGTGGAACAGAAGGTGGCATTTTATGGGATTAAATAGAAAATCAATAGGATAATCATTGTTTTATCCTGCTTGTTTATTTTTATTTCCTGATTATTTTTCTTTCCCTGTGAACGGCTTAGGCCATAAAATATGAAATTCTAAGATTTATCTTCTAACTGCACAATGAAAATGTTTATCTGCTTGATAATAAAAAGTTGAAGAAACCAACAGCCTACCCTAACAATCTCAGGGTAATGTTCCTATTCACAGGATCATTAGCGATTTTTTTATATTTCAGGTTTAGAGCATTTCAGTTATGAAAGATCTGTGTAAACAAATCATATCATGTATTTAAAAAAATATAACTACATTGATAAAAAATGTTTTTGTTAGGATTATGTAAGGCACTCAATGTGAATTTGACAGGGCAGTACACTTTTAGGTCAGTTATTTTTATCCAGGGCAGGCTAAAATTGCATGGCCATTCACCACCATGAAGATACCATAGCATGCTTAATTTTAGCATCTCTTCTGAGTTCAACAATGGGAAGTGGGCTGAGTGAGAAACACATTTTTCTTTAAGGGGTGCTAAAGTAGGGAATAGAATTAACCAGGTAGGGAAGAGGGCCTGAGTGGGTGAAAGGGATCCAATGGGGAATCTCAAAGAGATACACAAGTAGCTCTGGGTAGAACTGGAGGATCAATAAAACACTGCTCTGGCAGAGTGAGTTAGATTTAATGATGGAAACATCCAGGGTTAGAGAAGACACCAAGGCTGCATACAGAACTTTAAGCAGCATGTTGGGAAGGTGCTCTAACTATGGTGCTATACACAAAGCACCCTGAGTTAAAGCACCATTGAACCCATGAGTTGAGCATAGGGGCTCAGATCCTAATATCATTGGCACAGGCCAGCTGGGGGCGGGGTGGAGCAGCCTCCAAGGAGGCTGCCGGACCACTACTCTCCCCAGGTCCACCCCCCTTCACCTAGTTGGCAATTGTCAGCAGCAGCTGGTGGGGAAAGGGAGAGGGAAAGAACCCCCAACTACCCCTGCTGGGGCTTTGGAGGGAGCTGGGCCAGGTCCATGAAGCAGGAGGGCTTTGTCATTCCCCCCCAACCCCAGCTATAGGCATGGCAGCCTCTACCACTGTCAAGTTGCTTATTCAGGGGACTGGGTATGGGTGGAAGGGACCTCTTCCCATTTCTCAGACCCATACTGGCCCCACCATGGACCCAGCAGGGGTAATGAGGTGGGGCATGTGTGACAGGAGGGCTCCCCTCCCCTACTGCCCAGCTGTAAAGAAGAAGAAAGAGGTTTCCTATGAGCACTTTTGGGGGCCTCATCACATAAAAAATGTAACTTCTTTATGCAACCCAAATGACAAGGAATGTTCTTGAGTGGTAAGAAAATGGTTCCAGGGAAATGTGTAGGGTTTAGTAGATGATTTCCTGAGGTCCCTTCCAACATCAATCTTCTCTGATTTCTATTTTTGGTCAAGATCTGTGTACCTTGAGTGGGAATTAACCTAACTCTGGGTAAAGAGCAATTAGTGTTTTGAGAGCTGGAACATGGTAATTACTGTGATCCAGCAGATTCCAGTGTCTCCAGTGTCCCTGCACTGAAAAATGACAGTGGGGGAGTTTTAACTAAAGCTTGTCAAATGAGCTTTAGTTAAAGCAACCTGCCATCATTTTTAAGCATGGGGATGCTGATACATGAGACACTGGAGTCTGCTGGAGCACAGTAATTACCACATTCCAAGTGTTTGAATTAGACTAGCTCTCAGAGCTCTTTTAATTAAAGCATCCCCCCCAACTCCTGAAGCATGTGTATAAATGCTCTAAAGGCTTAAAACAGGCCAACTCAATATAGCGTTCTGGTGAACATCCAAACACAATCCTTTCTGTCACTCAGATTTCACCCTCTGTTGGTAAAGAAACTATTTTCAGGGATAATGTATGTATCATATGTTTTACTTAATTTGTTGTTACATATTAAATGACATGAATTTTACTCTGGGACTAATCCTGCCACATGACTAATAAAGAATAGTACCTTCCTTGGGAAGCAGTCTTTTTCAGAACACTGGGACTATTTTCAGGGTAAAGTGTTAAAGGGAGGGCCAGAATTTGGCTCGTTATGATTATGACTCTGTAGTTTTTAAAAAAAACAACAACTAAATAATGGGTAACACATAGATGCATAGCACATACCAGATTGTGACTACTCAATGTTACGCACAAGCATATTTTCACAACTGAGATCTTAGTGAGCAACTGGACTTTTAGAATAGAACATATTAATTGAAATTCCAAATCCTGGATTTTATTTGAAACGATGCTTTTCCAAGTGTTCCTGCATAAAATGAAAGGATGCTTTTATTTGGGGCAGATGTTAGTTTGGGGGCCTTTTCTCTGTTGGGCAGGATTCCTGGACTAGAGTCCTACAATTATTTATAAAGCTATTATGAATCCCAGTTGTTCAAGGGTTGAACATGCATTTTATTAATACTTAAGGTTTTAATTTAACCTCAGGTCTAGATAATTCATTTTGGAAAAGTTAATTTAATTAATTTATCAGATTTTTGACAACGCGATTATAGAGTTCTGCTCTTCAGCCTCCAACTATGTGAACTGAGAAAGGCACTGGACTACAAATTACTTTTCCATTTCTGGAAAGAAGGTACTGTGAAACTTCTGGATATTTTGAAAACACGCAGTTTGGGACAATTTGCATGAAAATATGAACAAAATAAAAAACATTACATGTATTATCAGAAAATATTTATTCTGTGCCTAAAAGTAGTAAAATGTAGGATCATTTGATTCCTCCTGCCAAGTTTATTACATTTTAAAAAACTGAGCACTTCTACAAATTCATCATAAAACCTGAACTTATTTAGCAGGCAGCTTATCTTGGATTTTGTTCACTATCTGACAATAAACTGATTTCTTTTCTAAATTAACATCAATGAATCCTGTTCAGTGCTATAGCTCAGGCAATTAGAAGTTAAACTGGCCACTAAATCTTGATAAAAGTCAATGCTGAACTTACATTCTGTGCTGGAGCTATTAGAAAAACATTTGCCAATATAAGAATGATTCTAAGAATAGGTCTTATTTTCAAATCAATGCACTTGTGAAAAAATAGAAGTAGAAATAAGTAGAATGTGTCAGAGATAGACAGAGATCCTCACGGTTTGTTCATTTGTTTTAGAGCAGGGGTCGCGCTACACATTCAGCCCTTTTTAGTTTAAGTACCCCCAGTGGCCAGACGCCAAGAGGAAGGCGGGGGTAATGCATGGCCGGACACAGAACATGGAGGCAGGGACAGCGTGTGGGGGATGGGCAGAGACAGAGCTCCGCTGCCTCCCAGGAGCAGGGCTGGGGTGAGGTAGGGAAGCTCACTGGCCTGGGGCAAAGGCAGTGGCGTGCATCTGCAGGCTGGGGAAGCTCACTGGGCTGCTGTGTGGTGGCGGCGGCCACAGCGTGTGAGCTTCCCCACCCCACAAATGGGCATCACTGCCCTTGCCCGGCTGCAACCCTGCTCCTGGGAGGTGGTGGCGTTATGTTCCTGCCTGCCCGTATGTACCCCATAGGAACAGTGCAAGTACCCCCAGGGGTACACGTACCCCTGGTTGACAACCCCTGTTTTATAGGTGTACCCCTGTTTCTTTCTATCCCTTTCCTGTATCTCCTTATGCCCTAGTGGACAAAGAGGTAAAACGAGACTTGCACTCAGAAAGCCTGAGTTCTACTGTCATTTCTGTATGACACGTTCCTTTCTCTGTATATACTTTAACTTTCCCATCTGTAAAATTAGGATAACAATGTTGACTTCCTTCACAAAGTGCTGTGTAAAATAAAAAATAAGAAGTAGGTATTATTATTATTTGTTTAGAAGAATAGGTGGTTCTGGAAAAGGAGTGCAAATAACTGATTTTTAAATTACTTTCTGTGTCACTTCTAATCCAATTTAACCTATGAGCTTTGTGTTCGTGTCTCTCTATGCCACCAGCTATTTTCTGTATAATCATAAATATCATCTTTAGCATTTTTAAGCTTGCTTTTTCTGATGATCATCATTTTAATCTCTAACATGCTTTCTCTGAACCATTCTTAATAGAGAATAACTCTTGATAATCTTTCCTCCTTTAATCTCAGTTTACATTCTCAAAATAGTTTGCTTAATAAAGGCCAGGTTTTTCGTAGCCTTCTCACAGTGATAAAAGAACCAGAAAATATTGGTATAATTTTTCCCCCACAAAACTCTGTATCATTATGTCCCAGTGTGGGTACTTTACAAACTGTCAAGCTTCTTAGCATTCATTGAGCAATGATATTCCTTGTGGATCATACCATGAAAGCTGGTAGTTAATTTCCTTACTTCTTTAAACCCTTGCTGATATGAAAAGGTGGTTTTTCTCTAAAATCCTGTTTCTGTGCTTTTTTAAAGAAGGACATTTTCATATCGTCCTCTGAAAATGAAACATTTCTACTTTTAAATTATCTTTAGAGTAGCTTTTATGAAGTTGGTGTCAATACTGACCAGTCATCCTAGATGAGCATACAATTTGTCATTTTCTATTATAAAAATAGTAATTGCTGTTTGGAAAAAAATGTATTTTGATAAGCGATGAATTGACACTTCAATGGTATTTGATTCTTAACATGGTGTTGATTCAATAAAGCATTTAAACATTAATTTAACTTTAAGCATATTCTTATCACTTTTACTATTGACCAGTTAACTGAGATGGGTAATGAGTAGAATGACCATATGGGACAATGTAATATCTGAGGTACTGCCCCCCTGCCCCAAGGCAGAGTCACTGCTGCAGGCAGAGTAGGGTGTGGTGCAGCTCTAATATTACTATTCACAGCCATCTAAGGGAGTCAATGGCTTGTTAATGACTCTTGTTCTTTACTTCACAGGTATTAAGAATCACATCTCCATTTTATTGGTCATTCCATTAATCAGACTAATTCATTTTAGGACACTTTTGTTGTCATAGAACCATAGAAGTCATGTCAGAAGGGACCTTGTAGATCTTCAAGTCCAACCCCCTGCCAGGGCAGGAGAAAAAACTGGGCTCAAATGATCCCAGCTAGGTAGGCATCAAGCCTTCCAGGGCATTTTGTTTGACAGCTTGTGCCACATTGCCTCCTCATTGGACTGCACCCTGCGCTTTGCACCAGGGAAACTCATTTTAATTTTCACCTGCCAGTCAGGACTGACCTCCAAAATCCAGGACTGTCCCAGCCATACTGGGACATATAGTCACCCTAATAATAGAAACAATGGCACTTAAAGGCATTGCTGTGAGCTTGAATTTATTTCCCTGACCATCAGTTAGACTTGTGAAAATAAAAAATGCTCTAATATCAATTAAAAAATATTTGTGAAATATAGGTACTATAACTTTATATAATTGTGTGTGATAATAAGCCAAATTCTGTTTTTAATTGCATTCTGCTCAATACAGTTACATCTCTGTAAGCAAGTCTATATGTGTCCTTTTGTTGAAAATTAATAAGGGAAAATAAAGTTGGCCATGAAGTCTTGTAACACAAATGAAAGGTGTTTTTATATAAAATTGCATGGAAATAATTTAATCACATTGTTGGATTATTATTTTTATCATATTTCAATTAAAAGAATAAAATAATATGTTATAATGTAATTAACAATGACATTAATCTATGCAAAATTATTCAGAGAGCTCTATAAGCTAAATGAATAACAGAAAAACTATTTGAAATTATTTGAAATCTATTATAAAATTAATAAATAATCCACTAACAATATATTGAACTAATTCCAGCCTTTGTAGGTAATTATCAAAATCCTTTAGGTTATGTATTTTTTAATATTGATGGATAAACAACCTTACATCAATTCTGATTAAACATAGATATTTATCTATCTATGTTATCCTTTTAATTGTTAAATACATGTGTACATTAAATTTGCTTTATGATACCAGTTATGTTGGCTGATTTATTATTCAATAGAAACATTAGAGAATTACCTGATGAAACACTGAACCATTAATTCAAGATGGAAAGCAAAGATTTAGTATAGTGAACATCAGATCTGCTTTCTGTCAAGTGCTCAGGTTCCCAAAACTTTGCTTGTGGGGGGATCACTTGATGGGTAAACACCATTATGGGGTTCACATAACACAATGGATCTGCAATACAAAAGCTTTGTGCTCAGTAGGTATAATATAAGACACTTGAATATGTAAAGTTACAATTAGGAAAATCATGCGGATGCTGCTAAGGTTTCTCAGTCAATTGCTACTGAACAGTTGGTGACTATGGCAGATGGTTCAATCAAGGATGGCCACCACTAAGAAGTTTCTTTGTTGGCTGAATATAAATGCTTTGCATTTGATGCTTTTGAAACCCCGATTTAGTGTCATGCAGCATATATTAATTGGGAGAATGTGGGAAATACAAGATATTGGTTTCTCCAAACGTGAGATATTGACTAATCATTTTAAAATATTTTATTCAATGCCATCTGCCTCCAGGCATTTGCTTCTGGTAAAGAATAAAGTGTTTCTGACAAAGTTGTGCTATTGCAGAAAGTTAACAGGCTAACATGTTCCACACAACTACACTCAGGCAGGCACAAGTAGAAGAACTATTTTAATACCATTACATCATCTGTGCTACAGAACATGAATGAATCTTCTGAATAACACAGATGCAACTTTTAGGTATCTCCTCTGAAATATCTTCTCTGATGTTTCTCCTAGGAACAGCCTACTCTACAGTAAACTTTTAGAAAAAAGTCAGGGTTATTTGTCAATGGCTTTCTTTTTTTCTTCTTCTTTTCTTCCCACAAACCTTTTTCATAATAACCTGTTGCTCTTTATGCACTTTTTTTCATAAATGATGGAACCACATTGGCTACTACACCCATGTAGAGTAAGACATAGGTTTCACCACACTAGTTCCATTAGTTCACAATGGGACATACAAAAGGGATTCCAACTTCCAGAACCATGTCGTGCTCCCAGAAGCATATCATGCATGTTGAAAAATTCAGAGAGAAATCTATATTCTTCCATGCTTCAGTAGCACAAGGAAAGTCCATAAGGTTTTGCAGGTGTCTTTTATGCCTATAAAGTGTCACTTGGTACAGGTAACCATCTATGGTGTAGTATTTTAATTATTTCACAAAGGGGTCAAAGTTTTAATCTGTATGTAACTGGAGGATGGCATAATTAGAGGAAAAGATTCATTATAAATCAATTCAAGCAATGAACTGACACAAAGTTGTATTTAGATTTTGAATCCTTCCCCAGATGTTCTCAATCAGATAATCTTGGTTTAGGCTCGTTTTCATTTGCTTGTAAAATTGAGTAGTTGGATAGCCTGTTGTTCGGTACAGTCATACAAATGCAGAAAATCTTTGGTGACAAAATTAAGTTCACAGAAACCATGATGGTTAAAAAGCTGGCAATGGTCATGTACTTTCCAGTCTTAAGCCATCTGTTTAACTTTTTCAAGCTGGAATCTCTACTGTGACTTTAAGGTGCCACTGGATTTGTGTCACTTGACACCCTAAATACACTAAACATCATACAATTTCCCCTCACAATGAAACATGAAAAGCAGTTCTATACTAGTATAATTTACTGCAATCCAACAGTAAGTGACATGTACTGGGCCTAGTAGACAGTGGTATGTACTAGGTCTCCAGTGAAAAATCCAGCTGCACCTGCAGCTGTTAACATAGCCAAGTCCTAAGCAAAGAATTTTAAGATTCCACTCTCAGGGCACATGCATACATGTTTTTAATATACTGGGAGTACATCTACACATGTGTCTGTGAGGAGCAAATTTGCTCCTGATGGGAGAAGTTCAGTACAGGACTATTCCTACCCTGCTCTGCTCCCCTACAGCAGCCAGGGAGAGCTCCAGGCTCCCCTAGGTGCCATCCATGAGCTGGCAGGGGACACCTGGGTTAGGCCTGGGCTCTGTGGGGCAGGAGGAGCTGTCCTACCTCCAGGCCTGCACCCCAGCCCTAGGCAGCTGTCTGCTGCCCAGCCCCGAACTCCAAGATCGGAGCGGGGGCTGGGAAGCAGGTAGCTGCTCTGTGGAGGAGATAGTTCCCCACTCCCTGCTGCCTGGTCTGAGCATGAGCAATTTGCTCCCAGTCAGCTGTTTACACATGCACTACTATGCAGTAGCTACTGAAAGGTAAATCTACTACCTGTATTTACAGGTAGTAGCCAATGCACAGTAGACTAATTTACTCTGCATTAAATGCTGCACGTGTAGACAGTGATGCTTTACTGGCCAGTAGACTAATCTGCTCCACAGTAAATTCTCTCAGGATACATTTCATTCTCTTAGGGTGTGTCTACACAAGACACTTTACTGTGCAGTAGAGTAATCTACTCTTCAGTAAAGCATCTCATGTAGACAGTCCCAGAGAGAATTATCCTGGCAGGCATCTGCCTTTAGCCTCTAGCCATTTACCCAGTGCAAACAGACTGTTTCTAGCTCTTTGCCACCTTCTCACAAGGTACTGTAACAGAGCATTCTAAGTCACAGTGTAGAACAGTGGAGGCCATTTTTTTCTGGAGGTGTGCCACAAATTAAGCATCATGCCTTCCCCGGCTGACACTCTGATCCCCTTCCCCTGCCTTATATACTTCTATGCTTTCTGCTTCTTTGTGCTTCCTACCCAATTTGCTGTTTTGCTTTCTGTTTCCTGACCTGTCTTCTACTGTGATACATATTCCCTCCCCAATCTGCCACATGCCAGACACATGGCCCATGGCACTTGTAGTGCCTATGCTGCAGGTTGGCAGGTTGGCTACCTCTGACCTAGAAGAGCTGGTTATCCATCCATTCCAGACACTGATATAATTTACACTAGTATATAAACCCAATTACACTAATATGCTAATTTGTTGTCTGTCCTGGGTCTGATTTCTTTCTTTCAAGAACACGTGTTCAACAGCTTTCATAAAATAAAGTATTTGCAGTTAGCAGTTGAAACTTAGCTTTGGAGAAAAAAAGAATGTAAAACAAACAGGCAAACAGAGAACAACATATCCATTTAGCTAAATCTAAGCTTATGCTTCACTACCAGCTAAATTAGATAGGCTTTCCTCTAACACTATAGGAACAGAACAATCAACCTTCTCTCCTTTAGGAAGCCTAGACTTTCTCAAACACTTGTGCATTAACTGTTCAAGCATGTACTTCCTTGGACAGAAGGCTAAAACAAGAAGTTGGTCATTCTAACCCTGTGTCTCAATGACCCGTTAACAGCATAGACACATAGAATCATAGAAGCATAGAATCAATGAGTCAGAAGGGACTTAGACAGATCATCGAGTCAGACCCCCTGCCATGGGCAGGAAGGAGCACTGGGGGTGGCAAGGGTCATAAGACCCCAGTCAGGTGCCTATCCAGTCTCCTCTTGAAGATTTCCAGGGAAGGTAAAAGCAACACATCTCTGGGAAGCCTGTTCCAGGCTCTGGCCACCCTTACAGTGAAGTAGTTCTTCCTAATATCTAACCTCAACCTATCCTCCTTCAGCTTGTGGCCATTGTTCCTGGTGACTCCAAGGGGGGCCGCGGTGAACAGACTTTCCCTGCATCCCTGCTGCTGGCCCCTGATAAGATTGTAGGCAGCCACAAGATCCCCCCTCAGTCTCCTCTTGCGGAGACTGAAGGGATTCAGGTCCCTAAGCCTCTCCTCATAGGGCTGGCCAAGGAGGCCCTCAACCATACGAGTTGACTTTAGGAACGAGTTGACTCTGGACCCTCTCCAGGTTCTCCACGTCCTTCTTGAAGTGTGGCACCCAGAACTGGACACAGTACTCCAGCTGCGGCCTGACCAGCACCGCATAGAGGGGGAGCAAGACCTCTCTGGACCTGTTAGTGATGCCCCTGTTGATGTATGACAGGGTACGGTTGGCTCTGCCTATTGCTTCGATGCATTGGCAACTCATATTCATCCTTGAGTCAGTCATGACTTCAAGATCCCCCTCTGCCTTTGTGCTGCTGAGAGGGTCAGCCCCTATAACCTATAACCATAATGCTGGTTTTCTCTCCCCAGGTGCAGCATTCTGCACTTGTCCTTGTTGAACCGCATCCCGTTCAGATCTGCCCACTTCTCTAACCCATCCAGGTCTGCCTGGATGCAGTCCCTGCCTGCCGTTGTATTCACTTTACCCCCCAGCTTGGTGTCATCAGAGAACTTGAACAGGGTGCTCTCCACACCCTTGTCCAGGTCTCTAATGAAGATATTGAACAGCACCGGCCCAAGGACCGAGCCCTGGAGGACTCCACTGCCCACACCCTCCCAGGCTGACATTGACCCATCCACCACCACCCTCTGGGTACGCCCGTGAAGCCAGTTTGCCACCCATGTGACTGTGCATTCGTCAATGCTGCAGTCCCTCAGCTTGCCCACCAGAATTGGGTGGAACACTGTGTCGAAGGCCTTCTGGAAGTCCAAGATGACATCGACTTCCTCCTTCACATCTAAGGTCTTTGTTACCTGGTCATAGAAAGAGACCAGGTTAGTCAGAGAGGATCGGCCTGGCATGAACCCATGCTGGTTACCCTTCAACATCACTTCCCCTGCAGGGCACTTACAAATGTGGCCCTTGATAATTTTTTCAAAGACCTTCCCCAGGATAAAAGGGAGGCTGACTGGCCTGTAGTTGCCAGGCTCTTCCTTCCTCCCCTTCTTGAAAATAGGGACCACATTGGCCCTTTTCCAGTCCTCAGGGACTTGGCCCAAGCACCAGGAGTCCTTGAACAGCTGTGCCAATGGCTCTGCAATGACACCAGCCAACTCCCTCAGCACCCGCAGATAAAAGACATCTAGGCCCGCCGACTTAGACACATCTAAGCCCTCCAGGTAATCCTTAACTAGGTCTGAACTAACAGTCGGGGGACTCGCATCCTCCATGGGCCTCTCTACGCTATCACTCGAGAGCACCCCACTGTCAGCAGACAGGAACACAGAGGCAAAGAACTTGTTGAAGAGTTCTGCCTTCTCTCATGCGTCCATCACCAACTGCCCTGCCCTGCCCTGCCCTGCCCTGCTCTGCCCCGTAGGGGTCCAATGTTACCCCAAGACTTCTTCTTGCTACCTATATACTTGAAAAAGGACTTTTTGTTATCCTGAATTCCAGAAGCTAATCTAAGCTCTAGTGCTGCTTTAGCCTTCCTTACCGAATCCCTGCAAGCTCAGGTCAGGGAGGTGTACTCCTCCTTTGTCCCTGCCCCCTACTTCCACTGCTAGTATGCTTTTTTCTTTGCCCTCAGGCCAGCCTAGATATCCGCACTCTGCCATGAAGTTTTCTTGGACCCTTTTCCCGCCTTCCTGTGCAGTAGAATTGCATCCTGCTGCGCCCTAAGGATAGCCTCCTTGAGGAAGGACCACCTTTCCTGGACCCCCATACTAACTACCCCCTGGGCTCCGAGTCAAGCATTTGTGCTGTGCTAGTTACCCTCCCCAGCTTTCTCTGTATAGTAAACTGGATCATTTCATGATCACTGTCCCCTAGCCTCCCTTGTACTAGCACCTCCCCAACCAGGTGTACCACATTTAAAAGTGTTGAATGTGCTGTAAACCTAAAACGTGCTTTAAAGATATGCTTTAACGATAAACTGGTTTAAATTTGCCTGGAATTGTTCTAAAGTGTACCTGGAAAATCATGTATTATTTGAACTGATTCACTGAAAACTGATTCAGTGTTATCTGTGGACACCAAGTATTCTGTGACATAGGCCTGGTCAGTCCTCCAGGCATCTCACATTTCACTGCTACTCCCACATCCACCTTTTTTTCTATTCTTGAAACATTTTATTGATGAGTTTTCTTGTGTTATTTGTTCTTTCTAATGATGAGCTGTATCCTCATTCCCTACCTGACTTGCAACCTATTATTATTCCCACCCCTATCCCCTGAGAACCAAAAATTGTAGGTCCAAGCACTTCTCCAAGTCAGCAAGCACACTGCAGACTTCAGTCATTTGCAGGCTATTGAAGTTTATTGAACTCATGTTTAAGAAACGAGGGAAAGTATAGATGTGAAAATGCTTCAAGCCATGGGTCACCCAAGTTCTGGAAATCCTGAAGTGTGACTACAAGCACACACTCTTCTACCTGATTCACCCATTGTGAGGTATTCTGGGTTGGGTTTTAACTCCCACCTGCTCTGTCAGAGCACCAGCACTTCACACAATTGTGAACTGTTTCCCAATAAGTGACATTTTGTAATGGTGTGTCTGCACCCAATAGTTTAGCTTGCAAATCTTTGGTACACATAATTAGATGTTTAGTACTACAATCACATAATTGTAGGAATTCCCAAGGGAAGGTCAATGTTCGAGTGCTTTTGAACAAATTTGACCCTCAGAGGGAGTGTCTACATGTGCTTTTATGCATGTCTAAACTTAATGTGCATTTGCCTAAGGCAATATAGGAATGCACCTACATGTGCACACACTAAGGCAGATCAATGCAGTGTGCAGACTGACTTGGGATTAAAGTTAATGCATTTTAGCACATCTACACGTGTGTTAAGGTGCTTTACCCATTTATGCTTAAATTTGCAGGTATCAAATTTAGGCACAAATAGACTAAAATCAACCAGTTTAAGGTGCATTAAGGACATGCAAGTGTAGACCCACACCCTTAATGCATCTTAAAAATGGCTAATGAACCTTAAATCAGCACGTGCAGACGTGCCCAGAGACACCAATGACATTGTATGTAAAAGGATCTTGCAAACTGCATTTATTTTGTTTTGTTATTTTTAAGTCTTGGAAACAGTGATGCAATGAAAAATGACTCCCTTTAAGAACAGAAAAAATGTTTCTGAGTCTAGAAACATAAGCTTCACACAGGCATGACCCAGGCTGAGACATTTAACAGTCTGTTCTCAGTAAAGGTCCAAGCATGTATTAACAGGAATGTTGCTGTTCAAGATTGAAATACATGGGTCTAACTATAAAATCACGTTAAAAGCTTGCAAGATAACTGCCTACTATGACTCTGGTTTGTACAAGGACAATTAGTCTACTTTGCTGTTTAAAATCCCTTACAGGGGATACAAATGAAAATATACAGTTATTGTAATAATTCCTCGAAACTCATCTGCAATACCACTATGACAAATTTGTAAGGAGCCATGTAGTTATTTGAGTATTTTTCACTCAGTTTCTGTATGGGAATGCTCTACCAATACTTTCCCTGGCTATGCATACATCATTGACAAGAAAACATAGTAGGTACTCACTTTTTTCTAGCCAAGAAATGCTTGTACAATTTTGGATGAAATGAAAAAAAAACCATGCACCATAATTATTATTTTATTAAATAATAATAATACTTAATGCATCACATTGGAATTGACCTTTGTCTTTAAAGATGAAACTCCCATTATTTTATAATGTGGTTGGGAAGGGCATGAATAACTCTCATAAGTACTAGAATTGGAGACTGTCTTTAGTGATGAGATATTTTCTTTGCATTAAATGCTATTATACTTGGGCATAGTGTGAAAAGCTTTTGTATTGTGGCCTGTTGCAAATAGCCCTAGACACTGATGATGTGATATATAACTCAAATTAGTAAGAAATAAATAAGAAATAAGATGTGGAGATAAATCCCCAGAAGTTGTGATGGGAGAGGAGGGAGAAGAGCAGGGATAGTGGTAGTTTCCTATTTAAATTATCCAATAGCCCAGCACCAATCAAAGTTTTGGCCTTTGAGTCTGACATTAAAAACTAAGGTTTGAAAACGTTGCCTCTTCAAATAATCAATTTCTAGTCCTATAGTAACACCAACCCCTAGAGTTGTGAAAACAAAATATTTTTTAAAGTTACCAAGATTTGTTCAAACTTCAAAAATGGTTCGATTTGTTTTGGTTTTTAATTTTTTTCAAATATTTGATCTATACTTATATTAGACCAATTCTACCACTATTGTTAAGTCCTACACTTTTTAGAGAAGACACTATAGTGGTAAGCCCTACTACATCTCTATGCTTCACCAGGAGGTGAAGTCCAGAAAAAATAACAGTCCAAAAGAGTGAAGTCCAAAAAAATGAGAGTCAGATACCTGCATTATATAATCTTTACCCTTTCTTCTAAGAGACCAGCCCTTAGTGTAGACTTAATGACATTATCCTTCTTTAAAGATATAGTAAATAATGTGATTAGGGTCTCAATTACGTAAGGATAAGTTAAACAGCTGCTTACAGGGAAACACAAGTTACACTCAATGTGTTTGTCAACATACAAATTTTGTTGTACCAATATATTTGGTTGTGAATAAAATGAAAAAAATTAAAACATCTCTCTAATTTTCTGATTTCTCTACAGGATTGACAGCCATGAAAAGTCTTGTATTTGGTCACAGAATGATGAGGTTGCAGAAAAATTCCCAGTGCTTCAACTATCTTCTCTAGGAATTGGTAGGTTAGGTTGAAATCTTGCCCCAAAATCACGCACCATGTCAGTGACAGAATAAGAGATTGATCCATATCTTTTGACTGCAGTCTAGCTGAATCACAAACACACATCTCTTTATTGTGACAGGCAGGGAACCAATTTGGAAAGCCTGAATGAGCATGTTCTAGAGACCTTGGAAGCTCACTCCAAGTAGATAATATAATGGAAGTCATTGTATTTGCTTTTAAAAGAATCACACTGGGTAGAGATAGCAGATATCGTGGTTCATTTTTATTCAAATGTTAATCAGGTCTCAAAATTAAAACAGTACAAGATCAGCACATTCCTAAAAGTAAGGAAAGGAGCTTCTCCACAGGAGATGAGCTGATGGTTTATCTGGGGCTTTTTTAAGCAGACAGTACAAAGCTGTGACTAAATGAAAATGTAGTGTTATCCTGTATGTGCATTTCTACTCTGACCTCTATACAATGTGTGTGTGTGTGTGTGTGTGTATGTGTGTACTTAATATATATGTATATATATTTAAGGAAATTACTTTATTTTTTAAATCACTAGCATAATCTCTGTGCGCATCATAGCTATATCACACATAAAAAAGAATGAAGCATGTGAAGAGAGAAAGGACTCCAGTTTCTTAAAGTAAAATTACTAAATTTCAATTACAAAGCCTTGGGATTTATAGAATTTACAAACATTAGATAGCATCAGAGTAACTGGCATTGGCAATATAATTAAGTTACAATAACTCTGAACTCGCAGAAAATGTGCAGTGGCATTGACTTAAATGAACTAAATAACTTGGAACTTGTTCAGATGTCCTGTGAATTGAAATAAGCACTGGAAATTGAATTAGGTTATATAAAACTTGGGAGGTAATGCAGATTCCACTGGCTGTGATCAAACTTGAAAATGAAATACTGGTAGGATTTATAAAGCCAGATCTTCGGCTACAGGACATTGTCATTTTTCCATTGTCTTAAAAAAAAACTTCACAAGAGTCTCTTATTACCTTAAACAAATCCAGTTAATTTGATCTGAAGAACAAACACAAAGGACATTTATGTGATATTTTTATTTTAAATTTTTGCTTTGTTATTGTTGTAAAGGGGATCTGATTTATGACAGAACCCATATTTTTTTAGAAGACACTGTACATATATATGAAAGTCTAGTCTGCAAACAGGCAGACAAGATTCCTTGAGTAAATCTGATATCTGTTATTAGACCAAGTAAAATAGTTGGAAAAATTCTTCTTTGGAAGCTTTGGGTACAAACAGCCTTCTTCAAGCAGAGGGAGAGTCCCCAGTTGTTTTGTGCTCTTCCTGGATCCGACAGAGTAAGCATGCAAACAGCAGTTCTATGAAGTGTGCAGCATGCATTGACTCACCTGTTCATGCACATTTTAACCTTTTAATTACTGGCATTTTTAAAATACCAGTAATTTCCAGCTGGTGACCACCTTCCTGAAAATTGTTGCGGTTTTCATAAGTTATAGGGCCAGTCAGGCACCCCACAGTCATTAAAAGGTACTGTGCTATGTAGTGTGGGAATGAGTCTGGTGAGTCTGTGCTGACTTTACCTGTTGGTTTTAATATACACTGAGGCAACTAGCAGGGGTTCAGGGGAGAAAGAGGAGGGAGAACAAACGATACTATGGAGAGCTCTGATACCTGCCCAGTATAGTCTATTAAGGTATCACTCAAGGCTTGCCCAGTTTTTATACAGTTTTTGCAGAAGATACTTTAAGCAAGTAGAATGAAAAAGGGGCATTCATTTTGACAGTGTTCCCTTCTTCAGTGCTTCAGTTTCTAGTGAGAGCAATTTACTGGGTAAGGAAGTTGACATAAACAGTCCAAGTTACCTACAACTGTCTTCAGTACTATCAAGCACAGTGGAGTTACGTGGATGTTACAAGGATAGATTTAGATGGAATCTTTAAAGCATTTCTTAAGATCCATAGCAGGAGTAGGCAACTCCCAGCACAGGTGTCAGAGTGTGGCAGGTGAAGGCATTTTGCTTGACACTCACCCCTTGAGGCAGACAGCAAGGCAGAGGCTGGAGCTGTACTTCCACAGCAAGGGTTGAGCCCCTTGCGACTCCTCCTGGCATGCCAACATCTTACAAGTCGAGCATGCAGGCATTTTGGCACTCTGCCCAAAAATGTTGCCAACCCCTGATCTACAGGTTTGGGGCACTGAACCATCAGGCAAGTCTACATTCGACTGAGGTAACAATCAATCATAGTTTTTTTACCCTGCTTTGCACGTCTTTCGACATCACTTTTAAGAGGGTTTCTTATATCTATCTGCCCAAGTGACATTTAAAAATCCATCACTTACAAATTTGTCACTGAACTGTAAATCAGTATGAAACCAATGAAAGTAACTAAATATTTAAACTCTTCGGTGGAAAGGAGCCATATAATTGCAAAGTATTAATTTATTAATTATCACTTTCTTGACTTCACTGAGTAGCATCATGCCAAATTTGAAGGAGGACATATGCTCTTCAGTTTTAGCCCTCTGGCACAATCAAAACTTTCTTCTTTATGGCTTGAGATCTCAGAGAAGTATCATGTCTTAAAAATGAGCATTAATTTCACTTTTCATAGCTTGACTCATTTCTCTACTCCCTCCAACCCCTCATGTTCTACACTTTCAAATAACTTCAAGAATGTGAATTACTCCCTGCAAGCTCTGAGGACTGTATTTCTTGGCATTTGGGAAAATGTGTTGAGATTTTAGAACTGTGTCCTGTGGGACTGAACTGACTAAAGAGTAGCAAGTTACTATTAGAAAATGTTTGCTATTCCCTGAGGTTTTTTTCTATTACCTTCCTCTAAACAAAGGACTAACATAATGGATTAGTCTCCTCACCCTTGATATACGACTAGAGGACTTTATGAATTAGCAGGAACATATTTTGATTTCACTGATGTGCTTCCCTTCACTATTGTCGAATTTGCAAATGCTGTATGTACCCTCTAGAAACCAGA
>NW_017728914.1:15884311-15889571 GCF_001723895.1 Crocodylus porosus
CTAGTCAGTTGGTAAAGGTGATCTTAGCTCCAAAGTACAACTTGAATTTGGAACATGAATATTCAAAGGGAAAGTTCTAAACTTGCAGAGGCATAAATAAAGAAAAATTTATTAGATTGTCTTCAGGTTTACTCCATAAGTATAGGTGTATTGGCTTTTATGAGTTTACTTTGCATTGTCTTTCAATAAAGTACTATGCAAACAACATGTAAAGAAGATATGGTGCATGATACACCTTAAATGTCTGCTCCTAAGTGGATGTAAGCAGACTGGGTATATCTGTGTACCTATTACAATGTTGCTACTTTATATGCCACAGTTAAAGTTAACAGCAAAAATTCCTGCACAACTTTGTGGAGTTCAAGAACTTAGCATAGAATGCATTTTTAATGATTATAAATAAAAGAGAGACTTCTTCATTATCGAATATGTTTCATTTCATCTCTCAACTTCAGAAGGGTCTGATTTTTAGAGCCCTATTTGTTGTGAGTGCTGTGACACACCAATTACCTCTCATCATATTCACTCACATGCAGCTTGCTGGGGATTTTGGCTGCAATGTCTCAAGCAGCTGAAAGCTCCAATGGACAGGTTGGGCTGCTTCCTGGCTAGCTTGAAGTTCACAGAGCTGAAGGTAATAGTCAAGTCAAGTGTTACATTTAGATCCACCTAAACAAGGTTAGGATGAACTAAATGGATGGGTGTGCAGGCATTCACAGGATTTAGGTGACCCTAAACTGGGTCTTGCAAACAGTTGTTTACACTGATAATGGCCCACATCTAGATAACTTGTGCTTTCATATTGCATCATATTATCAGCCTACATTACCATCAAGATTTGGAGCTTTCCAACTCAATAGGGAGCTCTGCTTTTCTTTACTATCTTATCTGATTCTGCAGCAGAAAACAACCCTTGTACTAATTCCTCTTCTAGCTGGGCCTCCTACTGTTTCTGCCTCCTCTCCTTGGCTAGCTACAGACATTACACATAAACTGGTATAAGTGATTGGAAACTGTAACTGAACGGAAGTTCAACTCACATAAATCAGTTTTAAAAAGGCAGAACCTGGTCTAAGATAGCCCTGGATGGATGTAATATAAGACTTAAAGTGATTTAGTTTAGATCATTCTATCAAACTTCTGTGCCAGACTCCCTCTCAACTCACCTGGCTTCTCCACCAAGCTCTCACAGGCAGGGAAAGTGGGGGGAGGGGAGGAGGAGGGGAAAAGGAGTGCCTATAGTTCAGTCCTCTTTTATCTTTTTACAATATCCCTGAGATTCCTGAATCAGGGCCCTCGGAGGAGTTGGAGCACAGGACACACAGGGGATTAGGGTGATGCAACAGAGCTACCCCTTGGCTCTGCCCCATGCCAGGCTGGAGGGTGTGATCAGCTCACCAGGTCCCTGTGTCAGTGCAGAGCACTGGCCTGAGCTCGCTGCCACCATCACCTCCTCTTTCTCCTCCTCCTCCCCCTAGGCATTTCCTTTCCTTCCCTGCAGAGGAAGCCCTTTTTGCTCAGGCAGATCCAGGATTCTAGATCCAAGCTCCAGGCTCTAGGATAAGAGCCCTTTCAGACCTCACCCTGGCTTGTATTTGGCATTACAGTAAACTCAGACAGATACTCCCTCTGCTTCTCTCCTCATGGATGTTGTCTGCCAGGAAGCAGCTCCCCAGGCCAGGCATGCAGGGTTCTCCCACCTCTTCTCCTCCCTTTGTCCCATGTCCTAGATCTGGCTCATTATGGGCCTGATCCTACCCCCAGGCCAGTAAGAGATACCCATGGGAATTTAACATGCTCTGGGGGCCCAATCCTGCCTTCTAAAGAGTGCCCCCCACTACTGCCACTGGGCAGGCTGCTGTGTGTGCTACGTGACTTGCTCTGAGGCTCCCTTGGAAGCCTAGGCTCAGGTGTGGAGGAGGTCCACAGTGACAGGGACTGGGCATTTGGCCATGCCCAGCAGCCAATCAGGGATGGCTTGCCCTCTCAGCTCTGCTACAGAGTCTCTGGCAGTCTGGGGAGCCCCTGGGGCATGCTGAGAAGCATGTGAGAGTGCCTCCAAACTGCCGGCCTCAGGCACTGCAGGCATCCTGTATGCCCCCCATGTCCTTTCCTCCTTGGAGGGTGGACTTCTATTCTGTCTGCTGCTGAACTAATCAAGTCCACTTAAAGAAACCCATGTAAGTTTGTACAAATACACCTCGGGATCTTTGAATCTCTCTACCTATCCCTTTAGTCTACAGTCTGCCTGTGGCATGATCTGCCTCATTTTGACTCTTCTGGCCTGCTATGAGTTCAAGTCATTGCTATCCCGCATTCACACTAATGTTGCACCAGCTGTATTTGAAAAGAAGATGTGAGACCACATTGTCAAAAAATCATGTACCAAGAGCTTTCATACAACAGTGCCTGACTCCTCTTGAGCTGATGACCGAACAAATCCTTTTGTTCTTCTTTCCAGCTCTCTTAAACTATATCCCCCTATAATCCAGACAGTGGAGAGACCTATTAAAATATGTAAGCACAATACGAAGGCATGTTTCCTAGGCATATACAGCGTGTTTCCCAGGTTGTCATTAAGTTTGTTAGATTTGTATTCAGTTAACATAAAAAATAAATTTAAAAAGTGAAAAATTGTTTAAAGCAAAAAAAAAAATGTGTCTTCTTTTAAAACAAAATAAATACATCTGGGAGTTTTGATAATGAACAGTTGCTATGAGAACTGCTTACTTTTTAATTAATTGGTACGTAAACTGTGGAAATTTCCATTATGAGTCACAGCATATGTTGCAAAGCAGTGTCTTTCACAGCCTCCAGATGAAGTCTGAGGGGAAATAAATCAGAGGTGAACTGAAAAGTGTGTTCTAGTTACTAAACAAACAGTGCAATTAGAGGTTCATATGTTGGTTTTAAAAAGACAATGAACAGGTGATTTAACATGCAGGCTGTACAATAGAAACAAACACAGATGCCATCTTTAAAAGAAGACAAATCATAGGTCGGGTAAGTGCAAGAGAAGTTCACTCTTCTGAGTTACTGCTCCAGAGAGATAAGCAAACTCTGAACCAAATAAATTGTTTGTATAAGGTTGTGTTTGACAAAGAAAGTACAAGGAGAAGATCAAAAGGAACAGGGCTCTACAAGGCAAAAACATTGGGATTCTTCTTTGCCATCACATAGCATCAGCCTTATCCCATGCACCATTCAGCTGGAGGTAGGCAGCTCTTTCTTGACAAAAGTGAATCTTTAAGCAAAAGTGGTGTTATTAAAAAAGCTCAAGTCTTTTTCAGCTGAGAAATAAAAACTGAGACAAAACAGATTTTTCCCCCTGAAGTTACCAACGCAAAAATGCCTTTCAGTGAAGTGCACTTCCTTCAAGACAGGCTTTTTGGAAGCTAAAGGAGAGGAACTATAAATTATATTGTACTGGAAAAATATTTTTGTGTAATTTTAGGTATTTGTCTCTTAACTCTCTTCACATATCACATATCTGTACATGCATCATATATATTATTCATATAATCATAGAATCAAAGAAAAGTAGGGTTGGAAAGAACCTTAGGAAGTCATCTAGTCCAACCCCTTGCTCAAAGCAGGACTATTGCCAAATAGATCATCCCAGCCAAGGCTTTGTCTAACCAGATTTTAAAACCTCCAAGGATGGAGATTCCACAACCTCTCTGGGTAACCTGTTCAAGTGGCTTATTACCCTCATAGTGAGAAAGTCTTCCCTTCCCACCATCCAATTTCTAACCTAAATTTCCCTTGCTGCAATTTTAGACCATTGTTCCCTGTTCTGTCATCTACTACCACAGTCCAGCTCTATCCTCTTTGTAACCCTCCTTCAGGTAGGTGAAAATGGCCATTAAATCTCCTCAATCTCCTCTTATCTAGACTAAATAAGCCTGGTTCCCTCAGCCTCTCCTCAACAGGCATGTGCCCCAGCCCCCTGTTGCTCTCTGCCAGACTCTCTCCAATTTGTCCACACTCTTTCTGAAGCTGGGGGCCCAAAACTGGATACAGTACTACAGATGTGGCCTCACCAGTACTGACTGGAGGGAAATAATTATTTCCCTTGATCTACTGGCAGCACTCCTACCAGTGCAGTCCAGTATGTTGCTGGCCTTCTTGGCAACAAAGGCACACTGTTAGCTCATATTCAGTTACTGTCCACTGTAACCCCCAGGTCTTTTTTCTGCAGAATGTAATATGTATTGCATCTAAGTCATTATGTTATTTTTGTAGGTGTCTGAGTACTTACGGGATCATAGGATAGTAGAGCTAGATGATCATCTATTTTTGCCCCGTGATCAAGGTAGTCATTCTAGTCATTCTTGACTAATCCATCCCAGTCTGTCTAACCTGCTTTTGAAAGTTTCCAATCTTAGAGATCCCACAGCTTGTCTAGGTAGTCTGCTCAACTGGCTGACCACCTTTATAGTCAGTAAGTTTCTCCTAATTTCCATCCTAATTTCCTCACCATGCAGCTTGAGTTTCTTGATCCTTGTCCTGTCCCATACAACCACAGAAAAAAGCTCATCTCCATCCTCTCCATAATCTTCAGGCATTTGAAGATTATTATCCAGTCTTTTCTTCTCCAGACTGAATATCCCTAATTCTTACGGCCTTTCCTTATGGCCAAGTACAGACAGTCAAAAAGCCCAAGGCTGAATTGATTCAATCTTTGCAGGTTAGTCTAAGTTGCATAGATTGACCTGAAAAGAAGATGAACAGATATTTCATCCTGGAAATGCATCCACATGCAGTGGCTTAAGCCAGAATCTGGGGGGGTACTAGAACACACCTCTCTGCTCTGCTGGAGCAGACAACTTGGGCCAAGACTAGCCCACCCACATTACAAGGGGGAACATAGGCAACTGATAGGAGGGACACAGGGGGACACATGCCCTCACTGACAGAGCTGTCCCCACTGCTGATGCTGCTGGTGGCTTTTGCAGGTGCTCGCCAGCTCCATTCCCATCACTGATGCCACTGGCAACTTCCATGGGTGCTCACCAGCCCTGTGTCTGCCGCTGCCACCACTGCCAGCTTCTGCAGGTGCCCCCCAAGACTCAGGAGGCACCAGTCACCTATGAAGCAGAATTTTCAGGGGAGATACAAAGCATCCTGGGATGCTAGGGGACTATAAGTTAACTTGAATCTGGAGGGCATCTGGGACAGAAGTTCATTAAACTGATTTAACTTAAATCAGATAAATCTGATACTACATCCATCCAGGTTTATCTTAAACTAGCTTCAG
>NW_017728914.1:15889671-15895871 GCF_001723895.1 Crocodylus porosus
ATGGTGAAACAGATGTTGAAAAGAAACAATGGTGTTTCTCACAGCCCTACTGATCAGTGTATTTGAAAATCAGGCTACTTTTATTTAGGTGTTTGTTAGAGCTTTTGCATCAGATTGTAAAGGTGTTTTGGTGCAAAAAGTTACTGAAAGGCATTCAGGTGAGATTTTCCTAAAATGCTACATGCCTTTGAAAACATCAGACTCCATAAATAGATTTTCTAGTTAAAATCAGAACCTGCAAAAACAGGTTGGCCACTCTTATAAAACAATTATTTTAATAAAAAAGAAAATAGAAAATAATGCATCACAAACAGATTTCCACATCTGCAATAGGTGTATCAATAAAGATTGATTGCTATTTTTTAAGCTCGGGGAAATGATAGAATCATAGAAAATGTTAAATTATACACAAAAAATAACTCTATTTATTTAATTACTTATAAAACTTACTAATTATTACTATTGTTCAACCATTACCATGAGTGCTAAATACTAAAAAAATTACAGATAGTACTGAAAAATAGATGTTTGTTTATCCAACTGCCGATAAAGAACCCCAGTAGATTTGAGTGTATGCATTCTAAAAATACAGCCGGACAGAGATGAATATCAAATTGCCCTCTAAAAGACCAATTGTTCTGAAAGACCCTCAGAAGAAGCAGTTCTAGAAAAAAGAACTACCTTCAAAGACAAATCATTTGTACCCACAAGCTCTGCTCAAATTGTAAATACAAGTTTAGATTTTTCAACCAGTTTGAAGACAAAGGAGTAGGAAATGTATATATCCTGGCCTTACCTCTTTAAAGACCTGGACCTGATTCCAATGGCAAAACTTCAAATTATTTCAATAAAAGCAGGGTTATACCCTAAATATTCGAAAGCTTACAGTTCCTTAAAGAGATGCATTTAAGCAGGAAGGTATGCAAGTGACTTCTAAAATATGACATTAGTAAGACAGAGTAGTTGGCATTGCTCTCCAGAAGGAAAGGTAATGTGGTGTCCTCAGCATTCAGAGCTTGGTTTGCTGGAGGGCACTGTTCACAGCATTTTCAGGAAAAGCAAATGACTGTTCACTTCTCAAATGAAGTCTCATGGGTGTTTCTCTTTAAAAAAAAGTCCAGTTCCATGTTTATATAGGTTGGGCCAAGATCCTCTGCTGCATGCATAAACTTTAATGTTGCATCACTGGCAGATTCTAGTATCAGAGCCAGCACATGTGACCCCATAACAGTTCAAATGGATGACAGCAGAGCTGGTCATAAGGGTGGGCGATGTGGGAAGCTGCCTGTGGCACTGTGGTCAGGGGGGCACCACACACACACACACACACACACACACACACACACACACACACACACAGAAGTGATCAGCCCTCCCAAGTTACTGATGCTGCTGCAAGAAGAGGCAGGCAGACAGGGGCATGGGGCGCAGTCCAGCGGGGATGTGGAGCCACCCATACTACCTAGCCTGCTTTCCCACCTCCAGCCGCTGCTTGGGAGGAACACGGCTGGGCAGTGCAGACAGCTACATTTTCCTGCTGGACTGCACCCCATCCCCCTGTCTGCCCCCCATTGCCTGCAACAATGCCACTGACTTGGAGGAGGGGTAGTGGCTGGGCAACAAAATACATGTTCACCCAGGGTACCTTTTTCCCTAAGGTTGGCTCTTGGTGACAGTTTAAATCAGTGATTCTCAATCAAGGTGCCACGGTTCAGAAGATAAACCAAAAGACTTCAAATAAGAATCCATAATGTTAAAAACATTCTGACCTGCTGTGTTTAGGAGAATTGTTACACTATTTTTCTGTAGCCAAAATCAAGTGAAAACTAAGAGCTGACATTTTCCAAGAGATGCCTTAAATCTAAAAAAAAATGTTTAGAACCACTGACTTAGATACTTCTCTGTCACTCACTCACCACTGCTGGTATAAAGGGATGTGGACAAAAGAATACGGCATAGCTTCATCTTTATACCATGCTACTGCCTAATGACCCATATCAGCCCCAAGCATTAGCTTTGACAGCAGCTCCAGAATAAGGGAGGGTGGGATGCCAAGGTGACTTTCTGCTACCTCTAGCCCCCTCTACAATATGGTACCATGTGAAATCCAGCCATATCCTGGGATCTGGGCTCACAATTTCTGCTCACACATATGCTATTAGGGTGCACAAATCAATTGTCTCACATCATTCACAGACTGCTCACAATGAGCCTTTTGGGCCTTTGTATTCTCAGTGCATTCACTGCTATAACCTTCATAAATGTAACAATCTTGTAGCTGATTCATTTATGAAACTATTGGGTATATTAGGAAAGAAATATTTTGAAATACGTCATGATTTATTTTAAATGAAAAAGAACAGTGTTGGTGTTTACCCCAGGGATCAAAATGTTAATATTTAGATGTGGGAGTTTTTCTGCCAGATGACAACAACCAGGTCCTGGATGAATTTAATCAGGGGTAATTTTTGCTTCTAAAATGCATAAAACTATGAATGGAGCCTCACTTAGATATATTTGCCTATTAATGGGCAATTAGCATATACAATGTGTTATGGTTTTGGTGAAGTAAAAAGTATTTTTACCACCTCAGGTCAAGAACTTAAAAACTTGACATGATTTTTCTCTATGCTGTTACCTACTAATTTGCAACCCTACACAGAAAGCTCTGTATGGGGTAGGAATCATATTTCAATTTCAAGCAGTTCTCTGGGGAAAAAAATATTTTTAAAAATCTGAAAACTATTTTGTTGATTCAATTTTAAAAGGAAGGACTTAACCTTTGCCATAGACAGGCCAGCCTGCTTTTGTAAGTTATGGTTTTAACTAGAAAACCTATTTCTGGAGTCTGATGTTTAATTTCAGTCAAATAAAGAAGATAAGTAAATACCAGCTGCATCAAGGTCTGACAACAGTTATTGAAAATGGCTTTACTGGCACCACTTCATTCCAAATGTAATGCAGAATAAGTTTGCCTACAAGAGGAGCATGTGGAGGTGACAAATAGTTTTGCAAAGGACATTAATCAGCTGAAATTTAAAAGACATTTGCTTCTGGCCTTAAACTCCTTGGTCTGGAACGGATTGCATTGGAAATCACTCAGACTGAAGTCTTGAACTGATAGAGTTTGTGTGAACACCGTTATTGTACTGTGCAAATCTGTTTCAACATCTATCATTTAAAGCCTTGGCATAAATTTAATTTATATCAGGTTTTTCTTTTGTTAGATACCAGCCATTTCAAAGAGTGATTTTAAAGAATGGAACTGTTGATGAATAACGTTGTTTAAAAGCTTCTGGCCAGTGTCAAACACTTTGAGTTAGATCTAGTCCTTGTTCCAAGGGTAGTTTCATTAGACCAATATCCCTTGCTTGACAACAGCAGACTTCATATATACACCAAGAGGAGAAACATGTTCTCCAAATCTGCAATCCATTCTTTATATTTAATGCATTACTGATATTGATCTGAAGCCAAAGCTAGGACATTTTATTGTTGAGTGCTATGAACTTGGCAGTGTCTCCAGGAATGAACAGTGTTTCCTTTTATTTTGTTATTTAAAAAGGAGCATCAAAAGAAATGGTGTGATCTTTTTTGCTAACTTCTAACGGCATTTTGAATTTTTGTTTTTTTAAGTCTTCAACCCAGTACCTGTTCCTGACCTCTAGTGCACTATCTGTCAAGGTGGTGGACACATTTATAGTATAATAAAGACTTGGGTCATTAAATAATATAAGCTGGCAAGTGCCCTAATGCAAAGAAAGCCAACCACCTTCCCTTGCAAGCAAGCTGACAACAATTAGCAAGCAAAGAAATGTTTTCTATAAAAAAAAATTCATCCTCCACTGACAGAAATTGGCATAGCACAATTCAGTTCACAGGTATTATTCAGATTTACACTATCTGAAAATCTGCCTTGGTGATGCAATACTCTGAATTACTAATTTAAGCCACTTCCATATGTAGGAGGAGCAGGAAGAGGGCAGGGGTCTTTAAGTTGCTTTTGTAAGGATGCTTAATTTTACATCACCTTATGAAGTAGGATGTACCAGCTTCCAAGCTGACCCTGCTTTATTTGCTGTAAATATAGAGTTTGTTTGTTTTTTTCCATGGGATCAGGTTGTCGGTGGAAGTAAATAAATAGGGATGGACTGGATTGAATGAAAGAAATTTGAGGAAAATCTGTACTATAAAATGTTGTGGTGCTGTAGAATTTTGTGACTTATCTTTTGATTTACTACCACATTCCTGCCTCAAATGGCCTGAGAGCACACCATATGGTCTTTCAAAATAAATGGAAAGCTTTAAGTCTTTGCCTTTTAAGGACATTAAAGATATTCCATTTAAAAAAACAAAAGCAAAAAAACCAAACAAACATGGGCAGCAACATGAAACCCACAAATTCATAGCTTCATAGTTTCAAAGTTTCTAGTGTCAGAAGGGACCTGAGTAGGTCAAGAAGTCCGACCCCCTGCCATGGCAGGAAAGAGTACTGGGGTCAAACAACCCCTGCAAGGTGTACATCAAGCCTCTTCTTAAAGACCCCCAGGGTAGGAGCCAGCACCACTTCACACTGAGATGGGAAAGAGGTTCTTTCTAGAAATGTTAAATGTAGCAAGCTTGTTAAGCACTGTACACAAGAAAATATTAAAGCAGAATCAGCAGGTGCCATCAAAAATGATTAATGGCATTAATAGATTTAATCAAAATGTTGAGCCTGCTTCTCATCTGTGTGTCTCCACACAGTACTGTGGTACTAAAGACCCTGCCAGACATTACTCCCATCAAGCAGCAGGTTATATCACTCATAGAAACTGTCACACCATGTGACCCACTTCATTTTCACAGGAAAAGGCACCCAGAGGGGGAAAAAGCACTTTGGAAACTTGTCCTGCCAGTGCTCATCAACAAGGGGAGCTGGAGAGTTGCCGGCAGGAGCTGCCATCCCTCCCTGGTGCTGTGGTTAATGAGAAGCCGGCTGGGCTCCCTCTGCGTACAGGAGCTGCACCCCCAACCCTTGTGCAGATCCAGGGAGACTCATGTGAAGGGCAGGGAGGGCAGGAGCCGCAGGGCTCAAACTCTCCAGGGACCTTATGAAGTCCTTTTGTGTACTTCCTTGTCCTGCCTACAGGCTTCTGAACAAATTCCCTCCTCCCATCCCCTCTCCCAAATAAAGCATATAACTTGAGTGTCTGTTTACACAGTGAGTGCCTATGTGTGTAATTAATGTGAAGCAATAAACTCCAACAAATATCATGCTGGGGTTTATTTCTCCTGGGCATGCATTTACATGTGTGCTCAGGACCACAGCACAATGAGCTGGGTTGGAGGAGGCCTGTTTGAAAGAGGTCTTGGGGTTGTCCTGCCAGCCTGGGCCTGCTCCAACCTGGCTCAATGTGCTGTGAAGCGTCTGAATCAGGCACAAGGGCATTCCAGTGCAGAACTGGCTGGCAGGCAGCCCCCACATTGAAGCACCCACATGCACCAGTCAGCCTCATCAGCATCTACACGTGTTGCTACACACTAAAGCAGGCTTGCCCAACATATGGCCCACAGGCCGCCATGTAGCTCACCAAGCCATTTACTGAGGCCCAAGGTGCTGTGATGGGAAACAAAAGTAAACACTGTTTACTTTCATTCCCACCCCTTGTCCCTCCCCCAGCCACTCAGCAGCTTCCTAATGGCTGCTGAAGGGCTGGGGAAGGGACAAGGGGTGGGAACAAAAGTAAATAGTGTTTACTTTCATTTCCCATCACAGCACCTCGGGCCTCAGCAAACGGCTTGGAAGACTGCATGGCGGGACAAGGGGACAAGGTTCCCACACACACTGTATCAGCTTGACATTGCCGACACAGTACGGCTTCTCCCCTCCCCCCTCATTTCACAGTGTCTCTTCCTAGCCCCCTCCTTCCCTCCTCATTTGCATGCTGGCCATGCCCTGCACTGGCCCCCGCTGGCAGTGCAGGCTGGAGTAGGTCACAGTGCAGTGGTCAGGTGGGCATGGATGCTGGCTTGGAGGGATGCTGCAGCTGGGCCTATGGGAGATGCTGCTGCCGCTGCTGCTGTGGCTGTTGTGGTGGGAAGCTGGCACCGCTTCTGCCTCCCTGCATCCCCCCATGCCCACAGACATCACACTGACGGTGGTGAGTCATGGGCCCCAGGCAGGGAAGGAGCCCTGCCGGCTCAGGCTGCCCCAGGGG
>NW_017728914.1:15895971-15930800 GCF_001723895.1 Crocodylus porosus
GCACCCCCCTGTAGGGTCCCTGCATGTCCCCCTGGATGCTGAGCCCAGGTGCACAAGCGTGGGAGCATCCTCCAGGCCACCCAGGTGTCAGGGAGCACATAGTGGGGTGAGGCAGCGTTTCTTGACCCCTGTGCCCCCAGGCCATGGATGGACTGGACAGGCTGCATGAGCGCCTGCTCCTGCCAGCCCACTGGGTGATAAAAAGTTCATGATCTGGCCCCACATTCAAAAAGGCTGGCCATCCCTGCACTAAAGGATAGTATGGCAGGATAGCACCACAGGATAGTATGGCAAGTGCTAATCTACAGAGTTAATTAGTTTACCACAGCCTAATAGGGCCACACATGTAGAGAAAGAGGCTAAGTAGAGACAGTCAAAAAGCCTGAGGTTAGTCCAAGCTGCAAAGACTGAACCAATATGCAAATGAACAGGCATTCAGGAAATGTAGCTATATGCCTGCAATGGCTCAAGCCAGAAGCTGAGGGCATTAGAGCACAGCTCTCTGGCATGTAGCCATCATGGGCTGTGTGTTCACTTCCTCCTTCTGCTGACCCTGAGGTCTCTAAGATTTGCAGTCCAAATCACAGCAGCAGGATTCTGCAGGGTTGCTCATCATTGACTTCCTGCTTCCAGGTGCCTCTGGGATTTGTAGGGGTCAAGAAAGCTGCAGGCAATACTAAGCAAGCCAGCAGGACAGAGCAGTTCTGTACTTGGGGGAAGGTGAGTTTAACCCAACCAGAGTTTGCCAGGGGTAGGGGGCAGTAAGCCAGCCACTAAGGCTAATGAGCCAGCCCTACCTGCTCCAGCTTGCTTCACTGCAAACTTTGAACCAAATGACACAACCAGCCTTTGTGAATCACTGCAGATGAATTGTGCATGCATATAGGCATTGCACACATGTTGCAAGCTCAAAACATATCAAGCAACTTGGGAGCACTGCTCTAGCTTGGCAGCAGAATGGTGGGGCCACCCCTGCTCTCTGGAGCAGACAGAACAGCCCACCTCAGGGCTGCAAAGCATGCTGGGGTACTCTGGTTTAACTTAACTTGAACAAGGAAGAGGTCTGGAACAGAAGTTTCATAAACTAGTTTGATCTAAATGACTAAAGTCTGATACTACATTCAACCAGGTTTATCTTAGACCAGTTTCAGCCATTTTGAAACTGGTTTATGTGCACTGAACTTCTGTTCTGTTACAGGTTTAAACTAGTTTCTGACCATTTAAATGGGTTTGTGTGAAACTTCTGTCCCTACCTGGAGACTTTACCGTGGAATTAATTTGGTAGCTCCACAGTAAATGTCGCATGTAGATGCACCCACAGAGAGATGTTAATATCTTTTTGAAGAAGCAGGAGGGGCACTGAATCCTGACATCTCCTGCTACTGCACCCTGGGACAATGAAGTGAAGTATAAGTCCCAGGGAAAGGAATGAGGGAGGGAGTATACTCTGGGTTAGTGGAGGACCTGGCCAAACACTATCATCCTGTGTGTGACATCCCACATGTTCAAATTAAATCTTGACAGAAAACAGCTATAAAAATGTTCTGCTTTTTGCATGCAACAACGTTGTGGCTCATAGGCCAAATTTATTGTGTAGACACTACTTTGCGTGTGTAAATTTACTGTGCAATTAACCAGTTAATTGCACAATAGATATAAAGTGTTTCAGGGGCATAAAGGGAAAAGTATAATCCTATTGCTTTAAGGACAAAAATATGCTGCCAATGCAATGCAAAGGAGACTTGGAGTAATTGAAAATCAAGCAGTTTATCTTAAGGATAAGCACTGAATTAAAATGGATTTATCATTTAAGGTGCCAAGAATCTATAGATATATAAGCATCAACATTCAAGCTTTTGATTCATAGTTAGATGAATGGGGAGATGTGACTTAGTCTGACAAGCCAGGTGCATGCTCTTAGCTAGA
The DNA here is from genome assembly GCF_001723895.1 of Crocodylus porosus. Classification (NCBI taxonomy): domain Eukaryota; kingdom Metazoa; phylum Chordata; order Crocodylia; family Crocodylidae; genus Crocodylus; species Crocodylus porosus. The sequence goes on from NW_017728914.1 coordinate 15,897,898, forward strand.
ATTAGTCCCCAATCCAATACTCTTTGAAATCAAAATATACCTTTCAATAAGCATTGGCATTAAGTCAAGCTCTTAATGTATGAATTGCAGAAAAATTAAATAGAAGCTATTTGCGGGTGTTATTGGAATGGTATGCTACAGTTGAGGCAGATTCTGCTACCCTTAAGTTGAATGCCTTTAGTATATTGAAAGTCAAATAACAGAGTAAGAAGAGAACCCTGAGAGTCCTAAAATGCATGCTGATTTCACTTCTTAATAGATCTACACATAAAAAAAAATGTTATTTGTTGAAGTGATGACCAGATCTCTGCGGGGAGGGGGGGATCACATCCTATTTCACTTATTGAGACCTAAGTGGACTTCAGCACCGAAGTGTAAATAATCCGTAACAATTACAAATTAATCCACATTTATTAGACCACATTTTTATGTAGATTTTGCAAAACTGGAAATAATTGCTAACAGATTTTTAGAACTGTGTACCAAATTGTTGAAGTGTTTCTAGAACCTATTTAAGCCTATGCTAAAATGTCCTTATATTTTTCCCTGTGTTGGTCCCGATTTATATTACTGAAGTATGTATTTTCAGTATTACAATCCAATGTATTTAGACTCACATATGCAATTTTTAAATATAGATGTTATGTTTTATATTAAATAACAGAAAGTTTTGAAAACAAAATTCTCAGAGATAATAAATAATAGGCATCAGATGGCAAAATATAAAATGAACAGTGAGTTAGCTTTCTGAGTGTAAGTTTTGAAGAGGATGTTCCTTTATTTTTATTTCTCAGACAGAAAAATATAAATTGGTACACCATTTTACATTATACAGTGACTTCTCAAATACAGATGGCTGTAGCTATTTTAGGCCACATTGCCACCCAGCTGAACAAATTTTAATGGTGGAATGTTCATTATACGTGAAGGGTTTTCTTGAGAAGCATCACAATTTTTTGAAGACATCCATCTGTTACAGATAGAAGAATTTAAATGCCTTACCTTCCACACCCACATCCCCATACTGGTGTTAAAATGCTAAAAAAACAAGACTGTGTAATTACTGATGTCACCAATCTGTGTGTCACTTGAACACCTGCTTCCTACATGGTCTGCTTGAAGATTAATTGTCTATCTTTCAGCAAAAGCTTCTTGAACTGAAAACTTGCATAAGAACAATGTTTTGCTAGATCATTATCTTTAATGTAACTAAATCTGCAATATGCTGATCATTGATCAATCATACTCAAATAGTGGCATATAGAACAACAGAAAAATAGAAGTGAATACTGCAAGAGGTACACAGTACAACTTCCATTTTAACAAATTCATTATAGTTGTTTCTAGCTATCTGACAAGGTACAGGAGTCTGATCTTGCCTTTAACATACTTGCGAGTGTTAAGAGTTGAATTTAAATAAGTTACTGTGCAGATTAAATGCACAAAGCAAGTGCAACTACACGACATGGATATCAAGATAATAATACTGTTTGGGCCACAAAATCAGGCAGTCAGCACTTTGCTAGTTTTCAGAAGCAACACATTTGCAGAAATTATAGTTGCTTGCAAGATTCTCCCTAATCCCGTCATTTTTTTTTCTTTTTAAAAAAGTTTATAGAATGCAGCGGTTTTGTCTTTATACCCTATTTCTTCTTCCTGTTTCTAAATTTATGCACTAGCTATTTGATACTGTTAAAAATATTTTATTTCTGATGACTATTATTAGTGCCAAATTATTTTGTATTAAAACAAGCCTATGCATGTGCATAGATGTCTTATTTTCAAACTTTGAATGAAGTCTTTTGGCATGATTTTGACTGTTAACCATCTTAGAGAAATACATTATGGATAAGGACACATAATTTACACACCCAAATGTTAAACATTCCTAGATGCCTTTTTACATATGTATATCTTGTTCTTACCAGCATTCAGGCCTAGTTATCAATCAAGCCACTCTATGATCAAGAACATATATACTCTATCTCTGTGCCACCCAGGACCACTGCCAAGAAACACAGATCTCCTGCTATCTTCCTCCCAGTGAGTGTTAGGGCCTAGATATAGAGCTCCCTTGGGCAGCTCCCAGCATATGGCAAAAATCATGCCCAAGATGGAGATCCTAAGAGTGGCTGGGAAAGGTGCGCTTCCCCATGGTGATCACCAGTAGGACTGTGTGAAACGCCTGCATTTCATTTCGGATTCAGTGTTTCAGAGGGACAGTGTTTCATTTTGGTGTTTCATAGCGTTGTCTGAAATGGCTATTTTATTTCGTTTCACTTTGGATTCGGCATTTTGGAGGGATAGTGATTAATTTCAGTGTTTTGAATCACTGTCCCGTTTCGTTTGGGCCCAAACTGTTTTGGAGCAGTTTTGGAATTTCAGTGGTGTTTTGGCCATAGGCTATAATGGGGAATCACAAAACTGCCTATAACTTTGTCATTCCTTGCCTGATTCAGATAAACCTTGCAGGGATGCTCACCTCTTCTGAGACTATGAGGCCTGCCAAGTTTCAAGGACATAGGTACAAGTGTTTCTAGGAAAATGCACCTCAAACTTTTTAAAGCAAAACTCATTTTATGCATGTGTGAAGGCAGAGTAGGATGAAAACTGCAGGAATGAGGCCATGAAGCCTGCCAGGTTTCAAGGAGATAGGTGTGGGGGGTTCTGGGAAACTGCACCTCAAACTGCTGACAAACAAAACTCATTACATGTATGACTGTATGCAAGATAAGGCACAGCAGGGTGAAAACTGCAGGCATGCTAGCCACTGTTCTCACCCTCACAATGCCACTGCAACCAGTAAGCCTCATGCTTCTCAAAAATCTTACAGGTATGGGCTTTTCCCAGCAAGGACTGTGCAGTGGCTGGAGGTTATCAGGTGCCTCCTGCTCCTACCTGCCTTTCACCAGGGAGGTTCTTGGTCCCAGCATTTCCTGGGGCTGCCATGCCACCGACAGTCCCACCCAGGCCTCCCTACCCTGGCAGAGTGCAGTTTTAGGTCATGCCAGGATGATGTGGGGCCTCCTCCTCCCCTTATAGCCCCAGCCCTTATACCTCCAAGTTCTTCCTGGCCCAGGAGCTCAGCAGGGAGATGTTCTTCCCCTGCTGATTGTTGAGAAACTGAACTGCTGCCTCCAGCTCTGACAGTGGGGCATTAAATGGCTGTCCTCACTGGCACATCTCCTGCCATATACATAGCCCCTCATGTGGGTATGAGGCAGGTTTCAGGAAGAGTGGTGCAGGGCTTTTTGTGAAACTGCACCTCAAACTGCTGAAAGCAAAACTCATGTCACTTGTGTGTGTTAAGGGGTATAGGTTGTAGCCATGGACATAGCCCAGACAAGGTTCTTATGGCCAATCTGATATCTTTTATAAGACCAGTTTATTAGATTTTTTATTAGTTCTTTTATTAGAACAGCTGGATAAATTCTACTTTGCAAGATGTTGGGTTTAAAAATCCTTTATCAGGCTGAGAAAGCACCTAGTTGGTGTGTGTGTGCTCTTCCTGGATAGAAAGAATAGCAAAGAAGCCAGAGGCTGGCATGCAATGCAGGCAAGAAAGCCAGTCAGTGAAAATGGAAATGGAGGCGTCAAGGGGTGAGAGACAGGCTGGGGTAGGGGCAAAGTGGATGTAGCAGGTAGAAGTGGAAAGGTACCTGGGGAGACAGATGTCAGCCAAGTTGTAGCCGCTAGCTTTTTTACTATTCCTTCCATCCAGGAACAGCACGCACACAGCAACTAGATGCTTCCTCAGGCTGATGAAGGGTTTTAAAGCCAAAAGCCCATGCCTCACAGATGGCATCCCAGGCAGCTAAGCTGAGCTCACCTAGAGCCTCAAAACTCCACTGCAACCAGCAAGCCTCAGGCCTCTCAAAGATCTGAGGGGTCTGGGCTTTCCCTAGCTAAGACTGTGCATGTAGTGGCTGGAAGTTATAAGGCACCTCCTACCTGCTTTTCACCAAGGAGATCCTTGGTCCTCGCATTTCCTGAGGCTGTCATGATGCCAGCAGTCCCACTGGTGGTCATGCCCAGGACCTGGGCCCTCCTCCTTCCCCATAGCTCCAGCCCATACCTCCAAGTTCATCCTGGCATAAAGACCAAGCTCAGCAGGCACATGTTCTTCCCCTCCTGGTTGGTGATACAGTGAGTGTTGCTTCCAGCTCCAAGAGCAGGGCATTAAACGGTAATAAAAAAAAAATGGAAATGGGTGCAGACAGGTTGAGGAGGGTGACACTCACTCCATCTGCAAGTGGAGCTTGGGGAAACCCAGCAGTGGGAGATTCACCTTCAGGAACACCAACTGTTCCAACAAACCAGGATCCAAGGAGGTGTCGTGGGGTGTCACAACACCCCCAGCAATGCTGAACACCCTCTCACTTGGAACACTGGTCAGTGGACAGGCCAGATGTCCTCAAGCAACTGTGACCAGATCCTGCCACATCTGGCTGTGAGTTCCCCAGTAGGCCAAGGGGTCGCAGTCCAGCAGCACCACATCCTCACTGAGATAGGTAGCCACTGATGCCTTGGTGCTACCAGCCTGATGCTGGGGTCTGGTCCATCTGGACCCCGCCCCATTGAAGCCAGGCTGGTGAGAGTGCTGGCACAGGAAAGTGGATCCCCCTCTTCCACATCCTCTGTCTGTGCCTTTATGCCTCCTGGACTCTGTTCACGAACACCTCCATCCAGTTAACTAGGGTTTTGGTGCTGCACATGCTCCCCTTCACCCTTGAGTCACATATGGACACCAGCATGTGGACCGTATTGGACTGCAATGGATCCAGACATTTCTTGATGCCCTCCCCCAGCTGCTTCACTGGTGCATGCACCTCTGGTGACAGTGACAGTGGCCTGCCCCTACCAAGGATATTGATCCCCTGGAAGCTCTCCATTTGGTTCTCATGTTCCTTCACTATGGGGATCACCTGGCTAAAGAATGCAGCACCAGCATTGATGGTCTCAGTGGCCTCGAGGAATGGTTTGAGGAACAGCAAGATTTGGAACATGGTATCCCACGCTGTTTTGTTAAGTGGGCCTCTGATCCCAATCTCCCCAAGCAAGACCATCTCATGGATGGCCTTCTGTTGCTCCACCAGCCTTTCCAGCATGAGGTATGTGGAGTTCCACTGAGTCTCCACATCCTGGATGATTTTGTGCTGTGGGATGTTCAGATCTGCCTGTTTGTCCAACAGCATCTTGCCCCCTTGATGCTGCAGTGGAACTAGCATGCCACCTCCTGCACTTTGAAATGAGCTGGTCATTTATGAGACCACCATCTCCAGCAGCCCTGTCCTCCTCCAAGGTGTCCCTGACTATGAGGTGGAACTTGTATGGCACACAGCGGATGCCAACAAAGTTGGTATCTCGAACCACCTTGACCATATTGGCCCCATTGTTGGTGACCATGAAGCCACAGGTGAGCTCACTCTGCCCAATGAGTCACCCCTGCACCATGCAGTTCCTGACCCTGATTATCTCCCTTGTCGTGTGGGACCCATCCATCACCTCTGCTTGAAGGAGAGCCCACTGATGGCCTGACTGATGGCACCAGTGCCCTGTGAAGGAGGGGTAGACATGATCTCCACCCCGGCTCCTCCAGAAATTCAAGATGAATTGCAAGGCTACCTGTGGACCTGCCTTGCACAGCTCCTGCCTCAAGTACTTCCTGCATGCAACATACAGGGAGAGCACTGCCATCCTGCTGAAGGTGGTGCGTGCAGGCATTTGGTAGGATAGGGCCATGAGCACCATGAGCTGCCTGCACCCTAGCCACTAAACTAGGGAGAAAGGCTGGTCATGCAGAACAAGCATCTGGGTGCTCTGGGTCTGGGTCCCTCACTTCTGGGACGCTGGTGTGGATCCTGCCTGATTCCCCTCCTCAGCAGGCAGAGGCACAACAACAGGAGGAGCAGACTCAGCTGAGCCACTTGCCTCCACAGCCTCTATTTCAACCTCCTCCAGAGTGCCTTCTGGGGAAGGAGACCTTGGTCTAGGGGAGAGGAGTGGAGCATAAGCTCAGATGTCTCCTCGGTCCCCAGAATTTCTTTTGCTACAGTGCTCAGGTCTCCTACTTCCAGATGCAGCTCCATCTCTGGCACTGGACAGCTCAGGCTGGGAACTGAAATGGGGGTAGAAGAAACTGTCATCATGCTGGTGCTGCTTGTCATGTTGGTGGTGCCTGGGATTATGATGATAGCTGATATTATTGGAGGCAACACAGATGTAGGCACTGGTCCCACCTCCTTGATGCCACCAGCACCAGAAGCCTCATGCCTGTTAGTGCTAGGGATGAGGTTGCGTTTAAGTTGGGGGTGGGGAAGCTTATAGCTTTCCCTCTGCCCCCCTTTCCCTTCCTGGCCAGAAGGCCTGGACCTGCCTTTCCAGCACACTCCATATTGTGTGTGCTGGGGAAAAAAATGTGCATCTGTGTGAGTGTGTATGTAATAAATTTATGTGTATTGAGTGCTTTCCAGGAAAATCATTGCTTTCTTTTTCTGTTCCGAAAGAGATCGAAACAGATGTGAAAAAGCTCCAAAACATTCAAAACATTTTGTAACCATCTGAATCATTTCAGAAAATTTCCAAAATGTTTCAGATGGTCCATTTCATTTTGGAGCTGTTTCAGAGCCCCACATTTAATTTTGGATTTGGTGTTTGGACCATCAAAATGTCTAAATCCCAAATGAAATGAAACAACCATCAAAATTTTGCACAGCCATAATGACCAGGCTCAATGGTCTCTAGTGTCCTTTTAAATATGTACTCACAACTCACCAAGAGAAGGCATCATTTTATTTTACAATTGTGTTTGGATGAGATGGGTACAAATAAGCTATCAGTTGTTTTTGTCTCCACCTATAGGTTATCATTATGGACTTGTTCATGCTTCCTTCTGAATCAATTAAAATTTTTCCATGGACTTCAAGGGATTCAGATTGGGCACCAAGTCTTCATCCCCCACTGCTAAACTACCTGACAATTCCAGAGCAAGCTGAGGAAGTGGGTTTTTTATGTCACCTCTGAGGTGTTAGATCACAGGAGCACTGTAGCAGATGGCTGGCTAGCCTGGTTCTGCCCAGCTCAAATTAGTCCTTTAATCTGGTCCCAGCAGCACAGTCTCTCTCTGGGATGAGAAACACAGGCTGTACTGCCCTGGGTCCTTTTGATTCCCAGGGCTCAGCCAACTGCAGAAACAATACAAATGAGCGTGCATTTCACCTGGTCCTAGTAACACAGTCTTTCACTGGGCCTAACAACACAAGCTTGTTAATCTTCCCCACGGGACTCGATCACAGATATAAAACAATCCCAATAAGCATTAACAAGCATGGGTTAGTTCTCACCCTACAGTCTTCCTCTTTCCTTCAAGGAGTTTTCCCTTTCTATGTGAATATTTTCCCCACTAGGTCCTCCTTCTTTCTCCTCTTTTATTTCTGTTTAGCCAGTCCACTTCACCTCATTACTGCAAATTGATGGAGCCAGCTAAGGCCCCTCAGGTGGGAACTTCTTACCAACCGCTAACTGATCCAGACTGCAAGCCTGCAGCCTGTTACACACCCTTCCCTCCAAGAGTGGAGCTTATGATATACTCTTCCACTTCTTCAACCTCTCCCCCACCCTCTCTGGAGGAGAAATCCATATTTTTGTGGGAAGTTCCTGGACAGTGCCATACTTAAAAGTCAAATTGATGTAAAGCTAGGTACTGCCATGTCAAATGAGGATTAGTTTCTTTCATGGCATGCAGGTATTTTAATGGCACATGATTGGTAACTAATTAGAAATGGATTCCCCAAAAGGTAATAACAAAGTGTCTCTGTGGCCCATTTAACAGATAGAATCCTTTTCAATCATGGCATATTTTTGTTCTTAGGGAAGGAGCTCCTGTCTCAGGTACATGACGGGGTGTTCCCCATCTTCAAATTCTTGTGAAAGTACCTCCCCAAGACCTTGTTCCAAAGCACTGGTTTGCACTAGCAATTCTTTTCCCACATCTGGAGAATGTAGGACTGGGTCACTTCACAGTCAGCATTTTATCTCTCTGAACATACTTGCCCACTCTGGTGACTATTGAACCCAGGAACCCCACTTTTGAAGAAGATCAGCTAGCAGGGTTATGCGGTCTGCAAACCTGGAAATAAGCCACTGAAGTGAACATGACCCTTTATGAGCCTTAAGGTGAACATGAGCCTTTAATGTGATGCTGTGGCTAGTAAAGCAAGCAAAACGCTGGCTTGCATCCATAGAGGCTTCTCAAGTAAATCCTGGGACATCATTTTCCCATTGTATTCAGCCTTGGGGAGGCTGCAGCTGGAGTATTGCATCCAGTGTTAGACTCCACAATTCAAAATGGATGTGCAGAAGCTTGAAAGAGTCCAGAGAAGAGCATGCACATGATCAGAGGTCAGGAAAACAGACCTTACAATGACAGACTGAGAGCTATGGGGCTATTTAGCTTGGAAAAGGGAAGGCTCAGGGGTGAGCTGATGGCCACCTAAAAGTTTATCGTGATTGTTCATCAGGATCTGGGGGAACGATTGCTCACCAGAGCACCCCAAGGGATGACAGGGTCGAATGGTTATAAACTACTGCAAAACCATTTCAGGCTGGACATAAGAATTTCTTTACTGTCCAAGCCCCAAAGGTCTGGAATAGCCTGCCATCGGAGGTGGTTCAAGCACCCACATTGAACACCTTCAAGAGAAATTTGGATGCTTATCTTGCTGAGATCCTATGACCCCAGCTGACTTCCTGTTGCTGGGGCAGGGGGCTGGACTCGATGATCTTCTGAGGTCCCTTCCAGCCCTAATGTCTATGAAATCTATGAAATCTATTGTATTAACTAGCCAAATGTAAGAAGGATTTCACTTATCTTTTTGTTGAGGGTACTGGGGATTGTATCAGGGCCTTTACCTTGTCTATCAGAGGCACACTTTTGTCATTGCCCAGTATGTCCCCAAAATACCTAGTTTTGGTCTTGCCTAGGTAACACTTAGTTGGGTTGACCATAGGTCCAGCACTGCAGATGGACTGTAGAACTGCCCTTCCTCCTTGAAAGTTGTCTGCCCACATATTGGTGAACTTAATGGCATCACCTAAGTAAGCAGATGCTGATGTGGCCAAAGTATTCTATCTATCAACCAATAGAAAGTTACTAGGGTGCTGTGGAATCCAAAAGGGAGAGCCTCCATGGAGTGGTGAAGGATATAATTTCTTGGGACCTGGGGTCCAGGGGAATCTGCCAGTATCCTTTCTCTAGATCCACAGTGGATATATACTGGGTGTGGTCAATTCCCTCAACCAATCTGTCTGTTCTAGTCAAAGCATATGCATTACACTTTGAGAGTACATTGATCCTGTGAAAGTCAGTGAAAAACCTGACTGTGCTGTCAGGCTTTGGAACTGGTACAATAGGGCTGCTCCAGTCACTCTCTGATTCTTCTGTTACCCTTCCCTATTAAATCTAGTATCTTTGTCACTTCTTGCCAAACTAAAAAATGGTGGATGGGTACATTCAAGTAAAGCTGGTTTGATGAGTGTGACAGGGCACTGTTGGTGCCTGTCATTTTAAGACCTGAGCGAAGCAATGAGCAGGTGCTTGATTGCGGCAGCCATTTTTGATCCCTGGCTGCCTATATAAACAGATCAGTTCCCTGACTGGAGGATTCTGGGGCCCAGTGTGGGGCAAGTGAGATAAACAACTGGATGCCATCTGCAAGGCATGGGCTGGGCTGTGGGGTAGGGAAGGTATGGAGACAAAGATTGCACCCCCTGGCATTGGGGCATGAATGAACGAATGGACAGCCTCCTGCCTTAGGTAACATCTTAATTAATTAAGAACAAGGTGTGGCAGGTGAGTCAGGTAGGTGGTGTACCCAAAGGCAAGTGGGGAACCTAGCACTGCAGCTATGTGGGGAGCCCCACCTTGCCATAATGAGCTTTAGCTCAAAGCACCCCATCACCATTTTCCAGCATGAAGATGCTGATAAATGTGATGCTCAGGGTGCTTTTAATTAGCATAGCTCTAGGAGTTGCACTAATGGAAGTGCCCCCATGCCTCCTAGAACATTGGGGGCTGGACTCGATGATCTCCCGAGGTCCCTTCCAGCCCTAATGTCTATGAAATAAATGCCCCCAGAACCCCTGAAGGGATTTTCTTCCTAGTTCAGGAACATCAAGAAAGGTTCTCAGGCAATAGAGAGCTTTAACAGGTTGATATGATACAGCTTTGACTTCACATATTGTGCCTGGACAAATGCCTGACCTGAGCCAGAGTCCATAAGCCCAACAGTCCAGACTTCCCCAATATTTATGGGGAACACACAGATCCTCAGGTCAGGGTTTTCCCCACCTTGTACTCTAAGGTAAGGAAATGAATACCCACAGTCTTTCCAGGGGCAGTCCCAGACCTGGTGCCCCTTCTCTCTGCACCAGAAGTAGGTTAGTTGGGCATCTGGCCATCTGCACAGGATGCAGGGGGCCCCAGAGGTACGAGGGCTCCAGCAAAGTTAGCTGTGGTAGGAATAATTGCCTTCCTATTATTGCCATAGAATTGGTGTGTGACCAATTTAAAAATAAACATATAAAAATCAGCAGGACCGGATGAACTCCATCCAAGAGTGCTGAAGAAGCTGGTCAAAGTCATTGTGGAACCCCTGGAAAAACTCTTCCGCAACTCATGGCACTCTGGAGAAGTCCTTGAGGACTGAAAGAAAGCCAATGTTGTGTCCATCCACAAGAAGGGCAGGAGGGAGGACCCAGGTAACTATAGACAAATCAGCCTAACTTCCATCCTAGGGAATATTCTAGAAAAGTTCATCAAGGAGTCTATCTGCGATAAACTTGCAGAAGGTAAGATTCTGAATGATGGCCAACCTCATCTTCTGTGACCAGGTAACTCGCCACATGGACATGAGAGAACGGATTGGCATTGTATACCTTGACTTCCAAAAGGCCTTTGATCTAGTATCCCACGATGTCCTTTTGAGAAAATTGGAGGATTGTGGGGTTAACTCTGAGACAGTCAGGTGGGTAAGAAACTGGCTGCAGGATAGGACCCAAAGAACCATAATGAATGGATCTGTGTCATCCTGATGAGAAGTGGACAGCAGTGTCCTACAGGGGTTGGTGCTGGGTGCAGTAGTCTGGGAGCTGACCTTGTTTATGAAGCCTGAAGTGAAAGAGACATTGAGTACCTCAGCCTTTTCTGCATCCTCTGTCACTAGTTTGCCTTTCCCATTCAGTAAAGAACCCAAACTTTCCCTCTTATTACTGACATACTTGTAGAAATTGTTCTCGTTACCCTTCACATCCCTTGCTAGCTGCAACTCCAATTGCACTTTGGCCTTCCTGACTACCCTGCATGCCTGAGTAATACTCTTATAGTCCTCTCTAGTTATTTGCCAAGTTTCCACTTCTTATAAGCTTCTTTTCTGTGATTTGGTTACTGAAGAATTCTGTGCTGGTCTTCTCCCATACTTCCTAGTCTTCCTGTGCATCAGGATGGTTTGTTCCTGCACTCTCAGTAAGGCTTCTTTAAAGTATAGCCAGCCCTCCTGGACTCCTTTCACCCTCAGACTGGCTTCCCAGAGGATCCTGCCCTTGAGTTCCCTAAGCAAGTTGAAACCAGCTTTTCTGCAGTCCAGAGTCCTTACTTTGCTGCTCTCTATCTTTCCTTTCCTCAGGATCCTAAACTCAATCATATTGTGGTCACTGCTACCCAAGTTGCCATCTACTAGTACATTCCCCACCAGTTCTTCCCCGTTTGTGAGTTGCATGTCAAGAAAAGCATGGCCCCTAGTTGGCTACTCCATCACCTGCACCAGGAAGTTGTCCCCACCACTCCTCCAAAACTTCCTGGATTGCCTGTGCACTTCTGTATTGCCCTCCCAGCAGGTGTCAGGGTGATTGAAGTCCCCTAGGGCCTATGATCAGGAAATTTCTGCTAGCTGTTTGAAGAAAGCCTCATCTACCACTTCTTCCTGGTCTAGTGGTCTATAGCACATCCCCACCATGACATCACCCTTATTGCTCTCTCCTCTGACCCTAACCCGGAGTCTTTCAACAGGCCTATCTACAGTTCCATAGTAGAGATCTGAGCAATCATATGGCTCTTTATATAAAGTGCAACTCCTCCTCCTCTTCTCCCTCGCCTGTCTTTCCTGAACAGGTTATACCCATCCACAACAGTGCTCCAGTCATGGGAGGTATCCCACCAAATCTCTGTGGGCACCTGTACACATGATGGACCTCTGCCCTGATATGTCTTAATTAGCAGATGAGACTTGATTAATGAAGTCTTCTGGAGCATGCTAACTAGCACACCAGTAGTGTCTGCATCACATATATTCAGCATCCCCATGTTTCAAAATGGTGGCAGGGGTGTTTTAACTCAACCTCTTAGAACCTCTGTAATTGAAGTGCCCCCAACTCCACCCCAGATCATGTGTATAAATGCCCTGTTATTCCAACCATGTCATAGTTCCATGACTGTGCAAGGATTTCCAATTCTTCCTGCTTGTTCCCAGGCTCCATGAAATAAGGAAATTAAGGCACAGAGAGGTTCTATTAACTTTTCTAAAGGAACACAAAGCCAGGAAAATTATTGAAGTCTCTTGGAAGTTAAGAGCTCAGTTAATTGGACGACAGCCCTTCCCATTTATTAAAGTTAATTGCAAAATCAGAATAAAAATTCCAAATTTTTCATTATAATAACTTTTAAACAGTTGGAGCATGCTGGAAGAGTGGTAAAGTACCTCATTTTGGCTTCAGCGTCAAGTTATAAGCACTCTTCCAGTCTTGTTCTGAAAGCTGTCTTCAGTTGGCCCAGCTGTAAACCAGCATTTGATCATTCAAGTTCAGGAGTTAAAGGTAATATGAGCCACATCACTCCCTTTTGTGCTGTTGGCTCTAAAGATTGTCATGCTTTAACCATGCTAACCCAATGAACTATTAGACTTGGGTAAAAAATTCAGCTTTCACCTTTTAAAACATAATATTCAGTTAGTTTCATATATTTCATAGACATTAGGGCTGAAAGGGACCTCAGAAGATAACTGAGTCTAGCCCCCTGCCCCAGTGGCAAGAAGTCAGCTGGGGTCATAGGATCTCAGCAAGATAAGCATCCAAATTTCTCTTGAAGGTGTTCAGTGTAGGTGCTTAAACCACCTCGATCGCAGGCTATTCCAGACCTTTGGGGCTCAAACAGTAAAGAAGTTCTTCCTTATGTCCAGCCTGAAATGGTCTTGCAGTAGTTTATAACCATTCCACCTCGCCATCCCTTGAGGCGCTCTGGTTAACAAATGTTCCCCCAGATACTGGTGGTCACCTCTGATAAATTTATAGGTGGCCATCAGCTCACCCCTGAGCCTGCCCTTTTCCAGGCTAAATAGCCCCATAGCTCTCAGCCTGTCATCATAAGGTCTGTTTTCTTGACCTCCAATCATGCACATGGCTCTCCTCTGGACTCTCTCAAGCTTCTCTGCATCCTTTTTGAATTGTGGGGCCCAAAACTGGATGCAGTACAACAGCTGCAGCCTTACCAAGGCCTAGTACAAGGGGAGAATGACGTCCTGGGATTTGCTTGAGTAGCATCTATGGATGCAAACCAGCATTTTACTTGCTTTACTAGCAGCAGCATCGCATTGAACGCTCATGTTCATCTTGTGGTCAATGATGACTCCCAAGTCTCTTTCTTTCATGGTGCTAGCCAGTGTAGCACTGCCGAGCCTATAAGGACGCTGCAGGTTTTTCCTCCCAAGGTGGAGAACCGTGCATTTTTCAGTGTTAAACACCATCAGGTTCTCATCTGCCCATTTGCTGAGCCTGTCCACGTCAGCCTGGATCACTCACTTGTCTTCTGGTGTGGATGCTTTGCCCCAGAGTTTAGTGTCATCGGTGAACTCGGCCAATCTACTTCTGATTCCAATGTCCACGTCATTAATGAAGATGTTACACATCATTAATGAAGATGTTACACAAAGTAGAAAACTTTCTGGTCAGTATCTAATAGTATTGGGTTATTTCTCTCGTATGTCTCACCAAACCATTGTGCATGGTGAGACATACTATAGTTCTGAGTCAAAAATGGAAAGCACAAAAACCATAGAATAATAAATGCATCTGGGAGGCACCTTTAGCTTCATATTACATCAGTCATCTAGAGATTGCAAGAACCCAATGTAAAAGGTATTTATGAATCTAAAGTTGCCTATTCCATAGGTACCTAGTAGAATTTTTAGAAATGTCTAGGAACTTGGTCCACAAAGGATTTAGAATCCAGCTCTAATACAAGACCTGGATTCTAAAAAGCTGAGTTTCATTGAATTAATACAGTGCTCTAATAGCTAATGCATGGGTCCCAATGTTCTTCTGTTAGAAATGTGGGGAGCCCAACTCTGGTGTATTAGGTTTGCTCTAACACCTACCATACTAAATGCCACAAGGTACTTGGGAGCAGAAAAGTCTGCTTCTAAACCCCAGTCAGGCTTACCCATGACCTAATCAATGATGCTGGAAATACACAGAATCACAGCTTCTGCTACCTATATAGTCAAACAGGACAAATTAGGAGTGTAGACACTTTAAAGATTTGGCAACAGTATAGCAGAGCATTTTGGATCAGAGTTCAGGGTTTAGATACCCAAATTCTGCTTACTTCCTTGGGTATGGTCTGGTGCCTTTTTCTGTGCCAGTGAATTGCTGAAAATCTGATAATTAAGCCAGATAGAAGTTGCTGGGGTTTGTGAGTGAAACAGGTAAAAGTGTAACAGGTGATAATTAAGGAGTAATTATGTTCAGGCAACCATTATCCAGTAGGTGCCCTGATGCATAGAAGAATGTATAAAAGCTCCTCTTCAGAAAGGCTTGCATTTGGCTGGGGTGGGGTGTAAAGGCACCACATTTACTCTGGGAGGTACCTGGTGTTTCTTTATGACTAAAAGACTAGGTTTTGGGGATTGGAGGGATATAGAGGCATAGGTTTATGGACTTCACATGGGGGAAAAAAATCTGGTTAGTCACTGTGTTTTTTATTTGTTTGTGTTAACTTCACTTGGTTGCTATGATGTGCTTTCTAAATACAATGTAGTTAAATTTGGATGTAATAGGATGTTTTCCTTTAATCAGAGTTTTCAAGAAATAAGAACAAACATAGATGTATAATTCTGAAAACCAAAGCTCTAGCCAAATGCATAGGCCTCAGAGTGCCAAGTCAGAATATGGAGAAGAAAATACTTTGACTTTTCTACTTCTGGTACTAACTGAATTAGCGAACTCACCCTTCAGTTGTCAAGTCAGGCCAGAACATCAATTCCTTCACCCATTTAGACCAAATAGAGTAGTGACATAATTATTTTCACTGCATTTCATATCAGTCTAATAAAATATCAAGGGGTGTGAAATATGAGTGGGTAGTAAAGCTGGTAGGCCTAATTCTCTACTGTCTTACAGCTAGGCAAGTTTACAGCTGTACTTGGTGAATGAAGGACAGTGAAAGATGAAGCCTGTATTGATGAATACAGAGTCCCTTCATTCTGAAGCCTTTCTTACCATGTGCGAGATATATTAACCTTAGACACTAGGGACCATATATCTCATATTGATGGGACAACTGGGGGAAATGCCTAAAGCTGCCATCTTCTGAGGGCTCCTGCTTAGAAATGAAAATCTGTTCATACAAGTCAATGCTTTTTTTTGCTAATAATTTTTGGGGCTTAAAAATATAACTTTGCATTAGAAGGCAAATAGAGTTGTTACCTAATAGCCAATGCTCAAAGTCAAGTGTTTTATGTAAAATATTAAGGCAAATCTATTATCATTTTAATTGCAAAGATAATTGATGGGTTTGGAGAAAAATGACATAATCAATAGACAAGCAAGCTTTATTTTACCTGTGAATTACATGTTTAGTTTTAAACTGAGCAATCAATGAGAATCCTGAAGGGAAAAACAACATTAGTATGTCTAGTAAAGTAACATGATATATGGCTACTTCCATCTGTTGTTTCAATATTTTATGGCAAAATATTAATCTATTATCATCATATTTGGACATGCTTTCAACTTTTGCAGGTACTGCCCAAGTCTTTTACAAGCTTTTATACCTGAAATTGCTCAATCAAAATCAAATTTCTTCCTGTGGAAGTTTCTTTAATTTAAAAGTTATGAGAGCATGGATTGTAAAGGCCCTCAAATGGAATACCATACCACAAAGACAAATGTGAATGTTTACAAGAGTTCAACTAGCTACACGCTTATAAACTGCTTCTAAGTAAATTGAAATGACCTGCATATGGCAAAAAAAATCAGTTTAACTATTCAATTGGTCAATAAATGAAAGAAATTTAATCAGAATCTTTAAAGCACAGATAAAAATTGCTCACATACAAGAGACAAGCCTACTGGGTTGGAAGTACATAATGTGATATCTTCTGCTATTTCAAATAGATCTACCTATACCTTTAAGTCTTAGCAAAAACTGTTATTATTCACTCAGACTTTTACATTAGCTTCAGCCTGGCATTTATATACCCTTTTTGCCTGTTTTGTCTTAACATTTCAGAGACTGGTATACCTCA
Source organism: Crocodylus porosus (assembly GCF_001723895.1). Lineage (NCBI taxonomy): Eukaryota > Metazoa > Chordata > Crocodylia > Crocodylidae > Crocodylus > Crocodylus porosus. The sequence goes on from NW_017728914.1 coordinate 15,914,472, forward strand.
TGTGAATGGTCACAAAATGATAATTGTTAAAAAAATGTTAAATAATTAAAGAAACTGAAATATGAAATACAGCATGAGGATTCACACTGGTAAGAGAAGACTGCACATAGCATGAGATGCTGCTTGACACATTAAGAGACTGAAATGTTGCAACCCCTTAAATATATCCTGGAATATAACCAATTACATGATAAAAATATTTAAACTGAACCTATCAAAGCCTGACCAGATATTAGGTAGAACAGTGGATGCATGTGTACAGTTGCGCTTACACCCACAAAATTACCTTGTGCTATCTAATGTGCAATCTAAAGAACACACAGTATGTGGGTCTACATGTCCTACTAACTCACAGTAGGCAGTAGGCTTATTGCACAGTAAAATACTGTGCAGTAAATCTTCCTGGGAGCATATCTACATTCTGCTGGAGGCTGGCAAGAGGCAGAGGGCTGGTCCCAGTGGGCACAGAGCCAGGACAGCTCCTGTCCCTGTGCCAGCAGGAGAGGACCTGATACGCAAGGGGCCAGAATAGAGCTGCCGCCATAGCAGGAAGAGCTTTCCTGGCCTTCTGCCCATCAGGACACACAGCTGCCAGCAAGTCCCTAGCCAAGCAGGGCCTCCCTGCCTGCTTGGCAGGAGAGGAGGTTGCTGGGAGCTGTCCCAGGTGTGGGGCAGCTGCTGGCGAGCTTCCTGATGGGCTGGGAGGGTGGGGGGAGGGACATGGGGCTCAATGGCAGCTGCCCTGCTTGGCATGGGAGCTGGCTGCTCTAGGGAGCAGGCAAGGGCTGGGAATCCAATTCTGGCCTGTCCCCCAGAGCAGCTCTGAATGGTGCAGGTCTGACTGAGGACTGACTGCTACACAGAGCTGCTCTAGGGGACAGACGAGGACTGGATTTCTAGCCCTTGTCTACTCTGCAGAACAGCCAGCTCCACATTGGGAGCTGGGACAGGGGGCACAGAGCTCTCAAGTCCTGGCACTGATCATCTCCCAGATCCTGGGGGGAGCCAGGGAGCTGAACAACACCAGGACTGAGAATGGACAGCTCCCTGTCCCTTGTGGTCCCTTGGTGTCTCAGCTGACTGGGAGCAAATTTATTTTCAGTCAGCATCTACATAAGTGTTACTGCACAGTATCTCCTGTGCAGCTGGTTTACTACCTGTATTTATGGAAAGCAGCTAACTGCACAGTAGACTCATTTACTGCACAGCAAATGTGCACATGTGTAGGTGGTGATGCTTTACTGTGCAATAAATTAGTCTACTGTGCAGAAAAGCATCTTGTGTAGACAAACCCAAAGAATGCTAAATTGCTTTTCTTTAAAATCACTGGTGACAACTGTATTCAAGAAAAAAGAAGAAAGAACATATGTACCATTGGCATCTCTTCTGTCTTTATTTTTTCTCTCTCTGATAAAAGGCAGGAACTTCAATTAGCCTGTATTCATGTGTTTTGTACCTTTTTTTTTAAAAAAAAAAAAGCATTTTAATAACTTTCAACCAATCTCCTAAAGAAAAGGGACAAGCAAAATTAAAAAATAATAAATCTAAAGCAACCACATCGATTTGTAAAAATATTACTTATTCTTGTTTATGATGTAACACACCTAACATCTATCAAAGAATTGTCATCCAACTTTTCCAGAAAGTGAAAATGAAAATTAAAAAGAAAGGGTGATTTTGTGATTGTCTTGAGGTCAATGCTAGACAATAGTGTTCTGTGATAACTGCATGTTTGATTTTGGGTGATTCATTTCTTCTCTCTGTGGACGCAAATTTGACAGATCAGCTGTTCCTATTAACAGGACAAAAAGGTTCTGAAAAATCCATAACCATAGATAATTATCTTCACTCTTGTCCTTGTTCATCTCTTACTCTGGTTTGTTTAAGCTTCTATTAGGAGTTTTATTCTGTAAGAGAAGGAGGAAAAAAAATACAAGACAACTTTTTAACCTGTTGCATGCAAAAGATTCCTAGTTCCTTCATCAACTGAAGTTATAGTAATTATAACATCAGACAAGTTTTGTTTCTTGATTATTTTTGTCATGCTATATAACAAAAACAGTCCGGACAGCTCAGTGGTTCCATTTATTTATTTATTTCTAGGATTAAGAATTAATTAAAAAGATTCCCTATGAACAAGAGTACAACTGCTAAATATCAAGTCTTACTATTTGTAGCCAGCTTTGCTATAAATTTCTACAATACACTTATAAATATCCACTCAGGTCTATGAACACTTGTCCTATATATTAAAAAAGTACAAATTCAATCATTGCCTCAGCCATATTGTTGTATTGCTTTACTTACAAGCACACAATAAAAAAAATACAGAGACTTTGTAGTGTGCTAGAAAACTTAATGAACTTGGGCTCTGGGGAACCCTAAAATGATAGTGAGTTCCAAAATGAGTGGAGTGCCTTTTAGCAGTCTTCTCTCTTATATGTTACCCCGAGGCAAACATGCAGTGTGAGGCATTTTTTTCCTGATTACACGGAGCATTTACACAGTGGTAGTAATTAAAACATTTTTGTTGTACCTCATACTTTCAGACAAGGCTATTCAATTTCTAAGTGGCTTGGGGGCATGTGCTGTGAGGCCCCACCCACCGCTCTGCCCCCAACACACCATGTGAGTTCCCCCTCTCCCTGTTGCTGTACCAATCACTTCTTCCTATCTCCTACACATGCACAGGGACTGATGTCCTACATAAGCTCCTCCTCCAGGGAGGACACAGGACAAGCCCCAATGTGCCCCAATGCACCCCATGACCCTGATATGTGGATGTGCCAAACCATACGGCCCCCTGTACATACAGAGGTGACAATCAGTGTCCCTCCCCTGCCATTCAGTGAGTAATTCCCACTGCACCACACAGGCCCTGGTACTCTTTCATTTTCATGGACCACACCCCTGCTCCCATGACAGGGACAGGCAGTGGGAGCTTGAGGAGGGAGAGGTAGCCAGGAACTGGGGTGATATCAGCAAGAGAACAAAGGGGAAAATGGCATCAGAATCAGGAACCCAGGGACTGTAGTTTAAACCCTCAGGGTGCATTCAAATGAGCATTCAAAAGGCATTTGAGATGCTGCAAGAGACACGTGCAGGAACGAGAAAATGTTCCCCATGCTGCTTTTTTATATTTGTATTTGTAGTAGGAATTAAAAGCTATACATTTAGGGTGCATCCACACAAGCACACACGTGCATCTTGCATCATCTCAAAGCCCTTTGAGAAACTGCAGGAGGCACATGTAAGAATGAAAAAATGGTCTCTGCGCTGCAAATTTGCCACATGGGCAAAATTAGACCTCTGGATATCAAGGGGTCAGAAAAAACCATGGGGGGAAAAAGTGAGGCAGGCATAATCCCAGACCATGCACTGAGGCAACCAGAGGCTCAGTTCTCCACAGAGAAGCTCTGGTAGCCAGCCAAAGCATCTCTATGGCCGGCCCTTACCCTGGTGCTGAAGCAAGCTGTCTGCCTATGCAGATTTCAGTATACTATAAAATCTTATTCCTCATCTGAAGTGAATTTGACTTTGAATGCTGATGAAGTAACTAATTTATTTAAAGACCTATTGTAGAAACTTCTGTTTAAATTCGATAGAAGTCATGGTTGAGTAAGGTCCTCAATGTGAGCCCTACATTAATTACTATAACATGAAAAATCCTATAGTATAATGAACCTACTTGACTTCACTAAAAATATTCCTAATTTACTTGAGAGTAACTGATACTACAATTAGATCTTTCATTCTCTAACTTTTTCCTTCCAAAATCTGTCTAATACCTATCTTATGGGGCACAGTCTGCATAAAATGAGTATGGGAGAGCCACTGCACCTGACTGATCCCCAGCCAAGATAACAGTGCTTTAGTATTGACAACTCATATAATACAAAGCATCTATAAATCTGCTTTATCTTTATTTGGGGTCTCTAGACACCCAACACAGGGAAAACACTATTAAAGCTAGCAGCTCTCTGCTCACTTGAACTAAATACAATTTTGCTTGAATAGGGGATCTGGGACATAACTTATTGAGAACCCAAGGTTCAACAGTTCATACCAAAATACTGATATTGTAGTGGACTGTAATAATATGTCTAGTTGCTCTCTCAAATGAAAATTGCAGTAAATGGCTATATCCAGTACCATTATTGCCACCTGGAGAATGTGTTTCCTCAGAAACAGCATTTTTATATCAGAGACCCAAACTTAAAGGATTGGCCATAATGTAACTGTTGTTCCTCTGTGGGAAAATCTGTCAGTCCCTTGTTCCTTTTCTTCTTAATAGTTCTGTTTCATTTGCTCCTTATGTCTCCTTCTAAAAGCACTATTAATGATGTACATCCAATAAAATAGTGAAGTGGGAAAAGCTGAAGAGCCCAAAGCATCCTTTTTTGAATATGTTCTAGTTAGGATTAGAATCCACTAGTAAATAAGAAAAATCAACTTCAAATATCAGTCCTTCCCAGAGCTCAGATCAGCCACTTCCTCTTCTTTAGTGGACAATGGGGGCATGTCCTCACGAGGGGAAAGATGTGTTTTACGGCTGTGCAAAGATTCAGGTGCTGATTTGATTTGGAGGAGATTTGGCCTGATTTGGTGGCCAGATCTCAAAATCTGAATTGAATCAGGGGACCAATAAAAAGGTCCAAATAAATCTGAAGCTCTCTGAATCAATCTGGAAAAGATTTGGAGAGCTTCAATGATTCAGGCAGTCCCTGGTCGCTGCATCAGAGAGCTGGAGCTGGACTCGGAGCTGGTAAGTAGGGGAGGGGGGCTGGAAGAGGAGGGAGGGGGATCATGGAGTGACCCCTGCCAGGCCCCATCCCCTGCCTGCTCTCCCAGCCCCTCTGAGTGCCCTCCCAACCCTCACCCGCTCCAGCCCCCCCATGACTGCCTCGCCCACCCCAGCTCCTGGTGCTCGGTCACTAGCCCCCCAACTCCCAACTGTTCCCCCAGCTCCCTCATGGCTGCCCCATCTGCCCCAGCTCTGGCCCTTTAGGAAAAACAAAAACAACCCCCCACAGATTCATCAACTCTTGCATTGGCCTCAGGGCTTCAGGGGGTTCATGTAGAGCCCCCCCCACATAGTGTGGCACAGTGGGGGGGGGCAGCAGGGATTACCCTCCATCCAGCAGGAACCTGTGAGTCTGGGGGTTTTTTGTTTCTTTTTTTCCTTAAAGGGCTGGAGCTGGGGTGGGCAGGACAGCCATGGGGGGAATGGGGAAGTGAGGAGGGCCTCATGCAGAGCCCCCCCCCCACAGCATGAGGCAGTGGGGGGCAGCAGGGATTGCTCCCCCCACCCAGCAGCACCCGGTGAGTTGGGGCTTTTTTTTTTTCAAAGAGCAGGGAGCTGGGGCAGGTGAGGCAGCCATTGCCCAGGCTGGGAGAGGAGGTGGGGGATGGTCCTACGTGATTCAGAGATTCAGCAGCAGCCAAATCTCCAAATAAGATTTAGCCAAAATGATCTGGGACAGTGATTCAAATCACCGAATTGAAGCAATTCCCCCAAATCAGCCGAATCCAAATCTAGCCGCTTTGCACAGGCCTAGTGCATTTCCCCAGGGACAACTAGCTGCAGCACATATTTGTGCTCCTGCTAGTTGTCCGTGGGTATGCCTCTGCATGCACACTGCCAAATTGCCCCAGATAGGGTAGGGGAGGCTGGGGCAAGCACCCAGGCTGCCCAGCAGCCTTACCAGGAATTCTGGGGACCTCCTGGGGCAATCCAGCCACTGGGGCTGGCAGCTGGAGCATGGCTCTGGCCAGCCAGGCTCCAGTTTCTGATGGCGTATGCTGCTGCCATGTGTGCCATACCCCTTTTTTTGGCATGGCTTTTAAGATACCAGGATTTCCCACTATCTAATTTTTCCACTGAGCTGTATATTTGCAGCATGGTGAAAGATTAACATGCACTGTATGCATTCTATGGCTCCTCAAAAGGCTTTGAGATACTGCAGACCACACATTCCCACTCATGGGAATGCAGCCTGGTATTTCAACCTGTCCTATGGTAGTGTGAATCCTGAACAGTCCTCCTAGAATAACTTTATGAGTTGATAAAAACTTTGCTGCTGCAAACGCAAATCAAGTGTCAGAAATACTTTGAAGAAATTAAAATCAGAGACAAGTACTTTAATCAAATGAGACACTTGCTGCATGCTCCTGGCAATATCCTTGTTGTAAATGACATTGAATTGTTGAAGTATTGACAAGCCCATCCAGCAGTCACTCAGCCTGTCTTCCCCTGCTGGTTCTAGTTCACTTGGTTTCCACTGACTCCTTTATCTTCTTGTAGTTTCATTTGTTATAGAATGAAAACCCTGGCTTGTGGTTCATTTAAACAAAAAGGAAGCCGAGTTTAAGAGGTTTTCTTTTAGACAAGGCAGAAAAATCCCTTTAAATCTTTCTTCCCTGTAAGAAATAAAGGCAAAGTAGGTAGCCTTAACTTGCCTATACAACCTCTTACTTGAATCCTGAGATTCAGTGTCATCCACAGTGTATTCTGCAGATGACATTACCAAGATCATTTGCTCCTCCTTTTTGTGCACTTATGCTTGCTGTTAGTGTGATAGTGAAGATGAGCAAAAGTTAAAAACAATAGTTGACATGGAAAATATCCCATCTTTCAAGTGGTACATAATCTTTTCATTCATTAGTATAGAAACATACGGGGGGGAGTTTCTCATAGGCAAATTCTTGTTCTCTTTCAGAAAATAAAGAGATTTTTCCACCTATGCTGTGTGTCATGAATGCTCAGAACTTTACAGGGATGGTTGGACTACAGCTCTACCTGTCTGCCTATGGTACTTGTGCAGCACTCATTGGCATACTGTCTTATCACCTCACATTCTGTAATATACATTCTTTAAAACAGCCCTGTAAAGCAAGGTAGTACTATTTTCATGTTGTACAGGGCAGAGCAATTTTCATTTTTCAGATAAGGACTTGAGGCACAGAACAATGGAAATCATTTGACCCAAGTCACCCAGGGGTTATGCTTTAAATAAAGAACAGACACTGGTTTCTGGAATTCTAGGCCCACGATCCAGCTTCAGCTACCTTCTGCTCCAAAGGTAATGTCCTCCGTAAGCTACATTTTGGTTACTTCACTAGCTGTAGCTTTGACCCCACTTTATTCCTTCTAAGATTGCTACCTTCAGGTCACAAGACCTGTCATTTACCCTTTCTTGGCCTTATATGAAGCACCAAATGACAACAACAACAGAAGCTGCTCTTATATAATTGCCCTGCTTCCTTTTTTTAAATTAATCCTTTATATGTATACAATAAACACAACAACAATCAGGCAAACAGAATGTCTACTATTTTCAAGTTATTAAAGAAAAACTGCAACTAAAGCCCTGGCTCATTTTCATTTCCAGGTGCCATGGGATCTGATCCCAGCAGCATTGTCTCCTTCCATACCATATATTTCTGGCAGGAACCACAATTTAGGGACTGGGAATCTGATTTTAATCACATACTTACCAGTGCAGAACTGGCAGGGGGCAGGGCAGGGAAAACCCAGGCTCATTATGCTGGCAGTTGGAAAGCTGAGTACCCATGGGTCTAGGACTGGAGCTGGGGCTGAAAAGTAGTGGAGATAGTTGAGTAGCCAGGGACTGCATGGTAGTCTGAGACCAGCTCCAGCACAGTCCAGGGCTGGGGCCAATAATCAGCTCCAGCCCTGGAGCCAACAGTCAGATGACCGTTTTAATCCATGGCTAGCTTGATACCCTAGTGTGGGTTCTGCCTGGAGTCAATCTGCTAAACATTCAGTTCAAGGTGCCATACAAACCACCCATACCATGTTGCACATATTCTACATACATATTCTAGAACATTTTTATGACTGGTTTGCCATTTTACTGTGCTTTAAAATGGATTCACATGTAGCACCCTTGCAGTTATGCCAGGATTAACACATTAATCACTCTGAATAATCTCACTAATATTTGTGCAAGTTACCTTCTTTGCAATGCCTGTCATCTGGAATGACTTTCCTATATCTCTTTTTGCCTCATCCACCCTCTAATTTAACTTTTATTTCAATACATTTCTTATTTCAATTCTTATTTCCATACATAACACCATACTTTGCCTTCTTTATATGAAACTGTTCATATGACACACAATTGCTTTGCGTTGTACATGAAGACTCTGCACACGTCTAAAACAAAAATAAAACCACCACAAAAAATTACCACAGATACAAATGAATTATATTTTTATCTTTTTACTTGCAAAGTTTAATATAGAATGAGGGTGATAGAAAAGACATCCCAATAACAATTAGATGTTCAAGATTCTAAACTGGGAGTTAGAATGTGTGGCTATGTTCTGAGGGTGCCTGTACACACCACAGGCTTTAATCCTCATGAAATTAAATAGGTTTATAAAATTTAAACTTGTTTATCTTGTAGCACAATGTCATATGTTTTCAAATGAATTAAGCTTTGGGGTGTTGCATCTGTGTTTGCACACACTAGGTTTTTGAACAAATTAAACATGGCTCCCAGCTGGCGCTACAGGAGAGCAGGATGGTCTAGTGCTGCCCCCCTCCAACCTGCATGCCCCCCCACACTCTATGCCTGTGCCCTGCCATACAGTTGTGGAAGCAAGGAGCCAGCAAACTGCGCAAGACAAAAACAAAAAACAAAAAAGCAGAAGCAATTCAAAAGCAAAAGCAATCCAAAGGGGGTGAACTACAAAAAAGTTGCATCACCATCTGCTGGACAAGAGGCTCATTACACATCTTTGAGTGCTCTTGGGTTTGCACACAATGAATTCTTGGATGCAACACTTTAATTCCTGGCGAGCCAAACTAAACTACATCCAAGGAGTTCTAGTTTAATGCACTAGAAAGACTTTTAAAGCATATGGAAACTCACTCATGCAAGCAGTCATGCAGTTGCAGTGCAAGAATGGGCAAAAAGTGTGGCGTGTACAAAGGCTCTGAGATATCAGATATGGAATAAAGCTTATATGGCTTTACATAATAGACAATGTCTTATACCTTAGGGAAGAGTGATCTGTTAAGTATTTGCATTAGGGATTTTATGCAGAATCTATTACTGTAATCAAAAACAGTTCTCATAGTATTGTCACAACATGCATATATTTGTAAATCCAATCTATTATATCAAGTTGTTTGTTAAAAACATGCCAGTGTAAATATAGATTTTGCTTTTTTGCATAATGTTTCGAAGGAGGAAAGTACTTGCCTGAGTTAGTAACATCTTTTTCAAAAGCAAACACATTCTGAAAAATTAAAATTGATTAAAATTTTTACCCTAAATTCAAAAACAATGTTGTGTTACAAATTCTTGTATTTAAAATCACCACACTTGCCAGATATGCTTACAGATACTTTGTCAGAAAAAGCAAAGGGGCAGTCCACTATATTTTTCTGCTTGGTCATCTCTTAGGAGATAGACCATGGTGTTTGTACTCTCTTCAGCCATTGGAGGGAGTTGGAAGGCAATGTAATTCCAAGCAGAGGTCAGTGTAGATTCACACCTATAGACTAAATAATGTAGAGATGTATAATATAAACTGTTGTAAGCAAATAACTTACTTCATAAGTAAGTCTCAACTCCAGGTTTTTTGAATAACAGAATGACCTCCTCTTCCAACATCTCAATGATACCACTTAGCTTTTCAAGCCTGCTCTTCCATGTATGCATAGTATATAGTAGTATGAGTCTGTGAATGCCACCTTTAGCTCCAGCCAGATTTGTCAGTTTGTCAGAGACAATTGGGAGGGAGAAATACTGAAAACAAAGGCCAAACTGCCATTGTCTTGAAATAAGACTACTGAGATCCTAAGAAAGGATTACTAGTCTCTTTGCATGGGGAAGAGTGGGCCATCCAGTTATACCTAGAATTTGAGATGCTGGGTGCATCTACACATGTACCAGACTTCACAGTTGTTACTGGACAGTCATTTAGTACTTGCTGAAGTGAGTACTAAATGACTGTGAAGCAACCAGTGTTACTGTGCAGTCCTGACACCACATGGGTTTTTTCCCCATGCTACTGCACAGCAGCATCGGTATCAGGTTCATGCCTGCTGATGTTATTTCACTGTAGCAATGAGCTATGGTGACCTAGCTAATGGCTATGATGATGCAGTGTCCATGTGGATAAGCCCACAGAAGGTAGATGGAGGAGCAGTTCAGTAAACTCTCTCCTAGTTTTATGCAAAAGTAGTGCCCTCTGGACCCTGTCCTGAAAAGGATGGAGAACTATCAGCAGAGTCCACCATACAGGCAAGGGACAGAAATTACACATAAAATGTTATACATGATTGGAAAGTGGTTCAAATCTATAACACAACAGAAGTTCAGCGCACATAAACCACTTTCAAAATGGCAAAAAGTGGTTTAAGATAAAACTGGATATGGATTTAGTATCAGATTTAATTTTAGGTTAAATTGGTTTATTTAAATTTTGTCCCAGACCCTTTCCAGATTCAAGTTAGCTCAGGTGTCCTTCAGAATCCTAGGATGCTTTGCATCTCCCCTGCACCCACTTTCCTCACCCCACCACCTCCTTTGCATTTCTGGAATCAAAAGTGAATGTCTGCTTAATGGTTCAATCTATGCATCTTAGACTAACCTGCAAAGATTGAACCAATTTGGCCTTGGACTTTTTGACTGTCTGTACCTAGCCACAGAGATCATTACAAAGGCCTATGAATGACTGGCATAAGGCTTATTAATGAATTTGCTGAAACCACACAACAAAATACCCTTAATTAAGTTATCTAAAATGTTTTCATGGGCTTACATTTTTATTATAATTAACTCAGTTTTTTGGTCAATTTTGATACCTTCAACTGTAAGACTATCTATTCTAATTTATAGTCAGGTATAGAGTTATTTGAAATTATCAGAAGAAAGATAATACTGTATATACAGTAAAGGCAAATGACATATTTGCCAATGATATCAACTATGGCAATACCATTTTGTACAACCTTGCTACAATTGAAATCCATATTACACCCTTTTTTTGCCAGCTTATACTTTTAAAGTGCATATGTGGGCTCATTCGTTGTTCTCTGAAGGATTAGGATGGTTACACTGGTATAGTAAACAACTGTGACTAAAGAACTACTATCTGGAGGTGTTAGTGTTGGAGATGGAAAAAGATGGGAGGTGGAAAAGAAATTCATTGATTGCACTTACATGATTAACATCTTCTACATTTAACATGGTGATTCCAGCCTAGATATGCTTATTTTATTTCAGTTGTCATTGAACACTAAATATTAACCTTATCGTTATGGCATTTAGACCCACTGACAAATATGTTTCAAATTAAATGGTAGAATGAGGCATCTCTGATAGCGGTAGCAATTTATTAATGTTCTGAAAGGGCAGAAGGTTTTCAGAAAGATGTCCTTGCAAGGCTGCGTTGTACTCATAGGGAGGAGAGAAACCTGCTTCTGAAGAGCTTTTGATCATTGCAACCAGCCTTGCAGCCTCTTAAGCATCACCTCTTTAATTTGTGTTTCTGCTTAGCTTGAGTTGCTCCTTATTATTATACACTGTATCATTATGCTGAACAAGTAACAGCCATTTTTGATGCATCTATGAACTTTAATCTCTATATTTTGTTTATTTTAATTGCAAATGAATTTTTTAAATAAAATGAAAGGCAGGCAAAAGATTTTTACTCTCTTCAAGCAGCAAAAGAGATGTAATAATAAAGCAATCCTGCAGCAATATGGGGCATAATTAAGGCCTGAGCTTGGTTAATCAAGTCTGCTCTGATGCATTGTAACTATAGAGCATTGGAGCAGCCTCAATGCACGTGGATAGGCACCCAACTACTCTACTCTGTGGTAAATGTCTTGTGTAGACATACACAAGGGATGCACCTTTGTACATCAATGTAGATAGAGAAGGAAGTGCCTTTATAGGATATGCATCAATTGCTACAGGGAATTGGCTGGATAATAAAAGAAACATTAGGGCTTTCGTAATGGATAGAAGGGCTTACACATAAAATGAAGCAGAACAGTGATCTTGATACATGGATGGATATAATATATTGTTTTGCACATACAGTGTGCCACTTTTATATGCAAGCAACAGTTACTATACATTCACACCCGAACTAATTAACTAGATACATTTGCAAATTGTAACTCTTTATTCCTCCCCATATTGTGTTCTAATTTGATTATTGCATAAGTTTTGAAGCTAAAAACTAACATCATAACTGAGCAATAGTCAAGCATGTACATTAATGTCCTGCCACTCAGGTAAGCCTACCATCATTCAGTGTTATTTCATAATTCTTTGTCCTTGTGAACCCTATAGCATCCAGTTACTATCTGATGATCATCCTAACTAATGTTGAACAATACACCTTTTTTACATGTACAAAGAAGCACATTCCAAAGCCACTAGGGCTCCTCTGCAGTGCTTCTATGTATATGAGGCATGCAGAGCAACAGAGAAAAATCACCTATGGACAAATTCTAGAACTATCCTTTTCTTTTGCTTGAGGAGCTCTCAAAATTCTAAGTATTGTAAAAAGGAATAACACATTCAAAATCAGTTATTTTGGGGGTCACACAACACTTCTATACTGAGTCTGTGGATTCCTATGAATTCTTTTAGGCAGGTAGGTTAGAGAGCAACTTACCAGCGCTAATAACAATGAAGCCCTTCCTTAGTCATCTTGTGATGCCATGAGTAAGCAATTTTCTACCATTATATTTCAAAACTCTGTCTCCCATTGGTTTTATGACTTCCTAAGCCCCAGAATAAAACCTTGGGAGGAGATTAGATGAATGGGATGAACAGTTGCCTGAGTAAGGGTAGGAGAAAGAATCACCACAGCTTATTATGAACAACCTTCTGAGGTTATAAGCGCCCTGTAAATATTATCTGTTACAATTCCTTATAACAACTCAGATAATTGTGGTTTTTTTCACTCCAAAAAACCCTCTTGGTACTTTTGGTTTGTTTTTTTCTCAGTCCTGTGAGACAATAGGGGTCAGCAGCATTTTTGTATTAAAGTTAATAAATAAAGAAAAACACCACTTTTTCAGCTCTGACTTTCTTGTTGGTAATCAGGGCTGTGAAGGACTCAATAACCAATTATTGCTGAGTGCCTGGTCTGCAACAGTTAGATCAAAGAAAACCTTACACTGTTTTTGCCACTTGCAATTATGGAGACCTCTGTCAATTCTTTGTAAATTCCTAACCACAGAATCCCTCACCAGCAGATCACATTTAAGAGACAGATTGATTAGTTATGCCTGGCTTGTGATATTGACTCTATGCTGAATAATGAGTGGGTAATTATATTCTAACGCTGTACTATCACTCCTTAGTAACCTTTAGCTCAAATAACTTCAGGTTGTTTACTTCCCAGCAAGAGGTAATTTTCTAGATCAAAACTTTCAACTGAAGCCTGTTTATGTTTAATGGTAACCAAATGAAATGGATAAAAGTGGGATCCTAACAACACAAAGTGACCTTGAAGGACTTCAATAAATAGCACCTTGAAAATCATTCTGTTCTGTTCAAAGCTTAGACAAAAGGTTTCTTCTCCTATTTCTGATAAACCAATATGTAAGTCTCTAATTTTTAATAAAGCACAAAGGGACATAATTAAGGCTGTTGTGGGGCATTTAACTGAGGACATTTCTTCATCGTTTCATTCACAAATTATAATTGTTTAAATTTAGTCTTTGTAAATTGCATTTGTCAAAATTCTGGATTACAGCTCCCAGAAATCCTTAGTAAATCAAATTTTTGGTAAATTAACATATTTGTTTTCATCTTTAGATTCCCAATAAAGAGTGAATTAAATCCATTTTGTAACACAATGGGAACTGAAGGACTAAAGAAATGCAAAGCTCTGTGAAGTATAACGCTGCAGCAAATATTTTGAAGATGAATGCATCTTAGTAGGTCTTTTTTAGCTTTACAGGAAGCACCAGCAAAGTTTAGCATTTTTCTTTCATGCTACAGCAACAATGCAGAAGACTCTGGGCAGGCCCAACATTCTTGGAGAGTCTATTATTTGTAGAAAAAAATCACTTCTCCTTGGCCCGTGAGTGTAAGAGGGCTATAAGGAAGGCCAAGGCAGAGATGAAACTCAGGCTAGTGTCCAGGATTAAAAACATCAAAAGGTCCTTTTTCAAGTACAATGGGAGCAAGAAGAGGGCACCAGGCAATGCAGAGCCCCTGCAAGACTCAAATGGTAACCTTGTGGCTACACCAGATGAGAAAGCTGATATTTTTCTTTGCCTCTATTTTCTTGAATAGGGACTGGAACATCCCTCCTGCCAGAGGTAGGGACAGTCTCAGGGATAGCTCTGTCAGGTCTTGGGTCAGCGCAGATATAGTTAGGGATCTTCTGGAAGGGCTGGGCATTTTTAAATCTGCAGATCTAGATGTCCTCCATTCAAGGGTGTTGAGGGAGCTGGCAGGGGTCATAGCGGAGCCCTTGGCATGGCTGTATGAGCATTCGTGGTCATCTAGCCAAGTGCCAGGGGGTTGGAAACTAGCTCATGTGGTCTCCATTTTTAATAAAGGCAGGAAGGAGGACCCAAGTGACTATAGGCCTGTAAGCCTCACCTCGGGCCTCAGGAAGTTCTTGAAGAGAATCATCAAGGATCATATCTTTCGGGGGCCAGCAGGGGAGATCATGCTCGGGGCAACCAGCATGGATTCATCAAAGGCAGGTCCTGCCTGACGAACCCGATTGCCTTTTATGACCAGGTAACTAAATCCTTGGATGATGATGTTGCTGTAGACATAGTCTTTCTAAACTTTAAGAAGGCCTTTGACACTGTCTCTCACCCCATTCTCATTAATAAATTAAGTGAGTGTGGCATTGTTGCCTACACAGTTGGATGGGTAAAAAACTGGCTGATGGGGAGTACCCAGAGAGTAGTGGTGGACAAATCATACTCAACCTGGTGAGATGTGAGCAGTGGGGTCCCCCAGGGCTTAGTCCTCAGGCCCACACTGTTTAACATCTTCATCAGCGACTTGGATGAGGGGGTTGAAAGCACATTGTCCAAGTTTGCTGATGACACTAAGATGTGTAGTGAGGTGGGCACACTTGAAGGGAGAGAAAGGCTGCAACTAGATTTTGACAGACTACAAAAGTGGGCAGATGAAACTAGGATGGGGTTCAACATAGATAAATGCAGGGTGCTGCATCTTGGGAGAAGGAATCCACAGCATACATACAGGCTGGGGAGTTCCCCTCTTGAAAGCACAGAGGCAGGAAGGAATCTTGGAGACATTATTGTCTCCAAGATGAACATGAGTCACCAATGGCAGACCGTAGCCAGCAAGGCCAGCCATACCTTGTCATGCATCCAAAGATGCATCTCAAGTTGGTCCAGAGAAGTGATACTTCCCCTCTATGTGACATTGGTCAGGCTGCAATTGGCGAACTGCATCCAGTACTGGGCACTGCACTTTAAAAAGGATGTGGCCAGCCTGGAGAGAGTTCAGAGGAGGGCCACCCGTTTGGTGAGAGGGCAGCAGGACAGGCCCTGTGAGGAGAAACTGAGGGACCTGAACCTGTTCAGCCTCGGCAAGAGGAGGCTGAGGGGGGGAGCTGGTGGCTGCCTACAAACTCATCAGGGGAGATCATCAGCAAACAGGAAGAGGTTTATTCTCCCTAGCACCACCTGGGGTGATGAGGAAGAATGGTAATAAGCTACCGGAGAATAGGTTTAGGTTAAAGATGAGGAGGCAATATTTTACAGTTAGGGTGGCCAGAATCTGGAACCAACTTCCTCAGGAAGTGGTCCTCACCCCTACCTTGGGTAAGTTTAAAAAGAGGTTAGATGATCACCTAACCTCTCATGAACCCAGCATTCATTCCTGCCTGTGGCAGGGAGTCAGGGTAGATGATCTGTTCAGGTCCCTCCTGACCCCAGCTACTACGAAACTATGAAAGTAGGAAACTTAAAATGATCTAAAAATTGATGCTTCCCCCACAAAAATTAAATGAATACCAATTTCAAACCTTTCCAAATTATATGGGAACCTAAGATTTAAAAACAAACTCCTTTTGGCTAGGAGCAAATGAGACCAAGGGGCATCTTAACCCCAAGGTCTCCAGGTTTGGGCCTTACACATGGCTTCCATGGATTTAGGGAGTATTCAAAGCCTCAGATTGGTAAGTTCTGGTGATAGAGCTCTGCTCAGTTGAAGTTTGGATCTTGACTATTAAGCTTTCCCAATAGAATTTAAAACAAATTTGGCCCTTGAAACAAAATTATATATATGTGTGTGTGTGTGTATGTATGTGTATATATATATATATATA
>NW_017728914.1:15930900-15976887 GCF_001723895.1 Crocodylus porosus
CACACTTTTAAGAAGCACTTTAACATATGCTTAGAGGGAATATTATATCTATCTATTGATTGATTGATGAAGTTTCATCTGTCTGAGAAAGTCATTATATGGCATTGCCTTACATGGTCCAGGGAACTAGACTCAATGACACAGGAATCCTTCCCATTCTATTTTCTAATGTTTTCCAAACTGAGTAGATATAGAAACTATTTCCTATTAGGTATCCAATATATGAAAGTCTGATTTTCAAGCTATAGTCTTTATAAATCTCAATCCCTTAGCAGTTGTAAAGGAGGAAAGAGGAATAAACCAAGTGCATGTATTCTAATTTGCCAGACATTTAAGGCTATTGAAAAAAAATCAGGAATCATTGGAAATGAGAAAGAAAGGTGCAGCTCATCTTTTGGGATGAAGAAGTAGAAATATATGCAAGCTATTGGCTCACCATGATGTGAAAAAGAATCGGCAGTAAGGAGGACTTCACTCAAAGGGCACTACTATATGTCTTATTCAGGGGGGCAGTATGTATCTGTCATTATGGTAGGCTTTCTTCAGCATGCTTCCCCTTATGGGCCATGTGTTTTATAGTCATGCAGCTCAGTTCACGCTCAGGATTGGCTGCAGTTAATCAACTTCATCCTTGGTTTCTATTACTGAGAACATGCAGCTTTTAGCAGTGGTTCAGAGATAGGTAATGTATTTAATATGGTTTCTTTGTATATGAATGTAAGATGGGGGGCTTTTCCCCCACATTGATTTTGAGGGAAAAACCCCTCATCTTATATTTGACTAAATATGGTAACTAGGTTCCTACTTCTCTCCACCATCATTTTAGGAGGCTGTTCAATAAGCAACCCATTTTGAAGGATGACAATCATTTATTACCTCCTATCTTCATTTTCCTCATAGTTAATTTATGCTGATTTGTTCTTCTTCCAAAAATATCCTTTTGCTGACACAGTACTTTTCCCCAAGATGTCTTTTACACCTGATGTCTTAATAAACCATTTTCATTCTTAGTCATCATTAAACTACACTAAGTGAAGTTGTCTTAATCAGTTTTTGTATGATCAACTCTATATTTTCAGTGATCATCCTAGCAGGCATTCTCTGCTCCAGTTACATATTAAATTACTATTTTCTGAACATGGATAGCTAGAAATGTGCACTGAGATCTTACTGTAACTTTATTCAATGTTTTACTGCTTCCCTACGGTGAGAGGGGAGGCAAAAGCCCCCATGTCCCAGGACCTCTCCAGACACACCTCGGTACTTACCACAGGGATGAAGACAAGCAGCAGCTTCGGGGAAATGCTGACACAGGCTCAGGCAGTTCCAGAGCTGCCTGAGCCTGTGAATCAGTGAGCCCTGGGGGCAAGGCTTTGGAGAAGCATGGGCTGTTCAAAGAGCAGCTGGAAAGGCAGTCAGCTGTCCGGAGAGACAAGAGTGGCACACTGGCTGGGAGATGCTGGTGGCATAGCCAGGCAGCATTGGCCCCAAGCATGGGGAAGGGAAGCCAAGTGTCTGCCAGGGAAGCCCAGCAGAAGGAACAAGGAGCCAGGGTCTGGGATCAGAGGATTGCTGGGGAGCCCCAGTGGGAAGAAGCAGTTCCCCACCATAATTCTGAGCGAGGCCACAGCTGCAGGGGAGAGTTCAGGTATCGCGGCTGAGAAAGGCAACAAGGGATAGCTAAAACCCTCATGCAGCCCAGTGAAGAGGGAGGAGCAGGAAGTGGCTGCATTGGAGCCCTACAGGGAAGTGGCAAGTACCACCAGGTGGTGGGACCAGGAGTCATTAACTCTGAGTCAGCTGGGCCCTGGGCAGATCACATGGGGAGGCAGCCTGCCCCTGAGTCCACTAGGAGGGGAGAGACAGATGGATTCCCTCCGTCATCCCAGGGGGACAGAAGTGTCCTGGGAGTCAGAATCCCAGGTGCTCATTGGCAGACACCAAACACCTTTTCAGTTAAAATTGCCCTAATTTACTGTCACCCCAGGCAAGTTTAGTTGCCTGAAAGCTAATCCGAAGACAAGGGATCAACTCGGGAGATTGACGACCAGAAAGACCCGACCCAGCTCAAGGTGTGTAATGTGGATGAAATGAGATTATCATGGGGAAGACTACATGAAGCAGTGTCTTCTCAGGCCATGGATCTGGTAAGGGGCAGGGGGTAAAAGAAAGATTTGGAACTCCATGAAGAAAAGACCAGGGTCAGGACCCCTTTGGATCCACTGACAGGCAACTGCCTCCACATCAAATAACATCAAAGATGAGGCAGGCGAGTAGGAGCAGCACCTGAACCATCTAGTGGCCCCAGAGTGTGGACTCACCCAGACACAGCTAGGGAACAAGGCACTGCCCAGAAGGGAGCTGAAGCCTTACAACACCTACCAGCAACACTTACCTTTACAGGAGGTATCTTGCCTGGTACATCCTTAGATCACACTAACTTTGTCCATGGCCATATCATGTTTGTAGATGAGAATGCACAGTTTTGTTTCCGTTTTTTAATGAAGTCTAGATTTGATCTACTTCTATTTCTACTTCCTATCAAAGGCAGCTAGACATTTATTTTGATAAAAACCTACCTTTCATGAATTCGTGTTGCATTTTATCCTATTTGCCTTTTATCTTCATATCGTTTATGATTCTTGCCTTCAAAATTTGTTCTAAAGCCTTGCATACTATTGAGGTCAGATTAATAAGCCTGAAGTTGCTCAGATAATTTTTTTCTCTTTCTTAAATATAGCAATATATACTAAATATATTATTTTTCAAGCATACAGTACCAATGATGATTTGTTACATTTTCTTAGAGATGATTGCGATTGGATTTGTAATTTCATATGGCAATTCTTTCAGAAGTTTGGGATGAAGATTTTCCAATCCCTCAATTTATACTAGAACAAGAGGGTCAAAGAATGCTTCCTTGCTCCTGAAAATAACCTTGGGTGGGGGGTTTTAGTATTTTTTTAGCGCGTGCGCGTGTGTGTGGTATAATATGCCTGTAGTCTATTAACCTTATACATTCAATTTTGGCCTACATTTTTAGAAATGCATAACTGATAAACTATCTATATAAGGACTGAAATTATATGTGCTTTTGTCTTAACTGCAAGCACAAAATTTAACTGGCTGTGTGTATATGCAATAATGTAAATAACTGTCAAAAAACTAACCAACATTTGGTACATTCTCACATTCTCTTTTACAAGTAATGATTATGTAATGAAACCAGGATTCAGGATTCATGAATTTGCTTTGTCACGCTACCATTGATTTGATGCTTATTGTTATGCAAGTCCCTTATCATATATTTTGATTTTCTCTTTATTAAAACCCCCAGGTTGTTGATACGGCTTGCCTTATCAAGTTGTAAGTTTTACAGAATTGTACAAGGTGTTTGAGAGCTCTAGACAAAAGTGCTTGGTATTCTGCATATTTAGTAGGAATGATGATTGATCAACCCTGATGTATTTTATTCATTTTCAGCAATCCCCAGTCTTTAAATTCTGATAAATGATCCAGTTTATGACAAGAATTTGCTGTCTCCTATGGGGCCCTGGCCAAATACAATGCTAGTTCACCCTTTGCTTATGCAATTGGTAAAATTTACTTTCAAAAGGTTAGAGCCACCAATGGAAATAAAGTAAGATGAGTCAATACGTATTAATTTTGTCCTCTCACCTTCTTCAGCAGCAATGATGATTAGAGTTGTTTTAGACATAGTACAGTGTAGTTTATAGTAAAGCTGAAGATTGTAATTCTACTGTAAATTTGCAGGCCTGTTCTGCAGTTGAACCAACATAAGGTACTTTGATAGGAGTAAAATGAAAAAACAACTTGGGACCAGCCCAATAAGTTAAAATGACTTAACTACAACTAATAAGGAAGGGAAGTATCTCAAGTACAATTGTTCCTCACACTACATTAAAAAAATATTGAGTATTTGTGAGCATGTCTACACATTCATTAATGTGCAATGGATACTGCATGTTTACTTTAGTATTTGTATAATCAAGTACTAAATAAATGCTCAGTAACTGCAGTTACTTGTGAAGTAGGACCAGCACATGCCTTTTTAGTGACAGTACTGTGCAGTAGTCTAATAATACTGTGCAGTAGTATATTAGCACTGTTTCTGCTGTGACACAGTGCACAGTATTATTAAGCTACAGCACACGTAGATGCACTGTGTATAATTTAGATTATTTTTTTTTACTACTTGTATTAACTTGCAAGATATACCTCTGAAGCCATCAATATATAATTTTTAGCTTCACAATATGATTATGGGAAGCTAGATACAACACATTTCCAGACTATCAAGTAGACTGCTCTGTGTATGTCCTTTCACCAAATTGGATGAAATAAGTTAAGGTTTACAAGAGAAAAGGATCATAGGAAAGTAGCACTGGAAGGGACCTCACAGTTCCAACCACCTGCTCAAGTCAGGATGGTCCCTGACTAAAATATGTCAGTCAAGTGTCTGTTCAAACTGTTCCTGAAAATTTCCAAGATGGAAATACTACTTTGTCTCGATAGCCTGTTCCAATGCTGTTTGAATGCTTTACCATCCCTCAGATTCAGAAAGTTCCTCCCAAACTCCGGTTTAAATTTCCCCTACTGAAGGTACAGGCCATTGCTCCTAGTCCTATCTCCTGTGGTCACAGAGAAAAGCTTCCATCCTCTCTGTAACCATTCTTCAGGTATTTGAAGACTCTTAACAAATCCCCCCTCAGTCTCCTCTTCTCCAGTCTAAATAACCTTAGTTCCTTCCGTGTTCAAAAGTCTTGTTTCCCTGCCCCCTAATCATTTGTGTTGCTCTGTTGGACTCTTTCCAATCCATCTACATCCTTTTTGCATTGTGGGGCCCACAAAACTGGACACAGTACTTCAGATGAGGCCTCACCAGCACTGAATAGAGTAGAAGAATCATTTCCCTTGAATTGCAAGTGACCCTTCTGGTAATACAACCCCGTATTCTGTTGGAGGTTGTTTGGTTTTTTTTCAATGAAAGCACACTGTTGACTCATATTCAGCTTATCATTTGCTATAATCCTCAGGTCCTTCTCTGCAATATCACAGCCTCACCAGTCATTCCCTAGTCTGTATCTTTGCATGTATTTTTGTGCTTTGTACTTGCCAATCTCATCTGATTGACTGAGGACCATTTTCCAGTCTATTCATATCATTCTATAGCCTATCCCTAGCCTCCAGAGTATCTGCAACTTTACCTACCTTGGTATCACCTGAAAATTTGTTAACTTGCACTAATCCCATATTCAAATCATTAATGAAGATGTTAATACCAGATAAGACTAAGAACACTCTCCTGGGGAACCCCATTTAACATGTCCTCCCAACAAGACATTAAGCCACTGAGGACTACTTATTGATCACAGGGTGATATTTTATTTCATATCAGTAGTTCATTTTTGGTGCCATTTATTATAGAAAACCAGTCCTTAAAACATACACTTTATTGAGTTTTCTTCATTCCAACTAACTAATAGTAAAGTTCACATTAGATTAATTTGGCATAAATGATAAGTCCACTATATCTTTTTTCTTTCAAAGAGTTTGGAAAAATATACCATTATTTCCAATTATTTTGAAGTATAAAATATTTCCTATTAAAATATGTGGAATAAAGATGGAAACTTTGAAAAGTTATTTGCAAGGAGCTAAAGTCCATAAAAAAGTTTTAGTACAGACCATTGTAATTCAATCACAAGAATAAGTTAATGGAGTATGATTTTGTGTGAATAAGAATTGCAGAACAAGTATTCAGTATTTCTTATTGTTTTATGCAATAGCACATTTTTTTCCCTGGTGTTACCAATATCAGCTAACAGATAGAGTGAACCAATACATGTTGCCCTAAGAAGGACAATGTTTGCAACTGAAAATGAAAATCAGTGAGCATGTCTATATCTGCAGTAATGCAATTTAGTTAATGTGCATTAAATCTAGTACCTTCATTGTGAGGTACTAGGAAAATGTAATTAGACTGTTTTAATGCACATTAACTAAATAACAGGGGACACATATACATATGCAAGGAGCCTGCTCCAACACACTGGAAATCCAGTGCATCAGAGCAGACTCAATTATTCAAGTTTGCTGGAGCACATAAATTGACGTGCTCTGGCAACTTCACGCATCACATGTATCAGAGGTGAATTGCATCTCTGTGCCAAGAAAATAACAGCAGTGCATTTTAAACTAAAACACATTTAATGTATAGTTCAAAACACACTATCAAAATTGTGTGTGTGGAGGTGCACTGCACTGCTGATAACCATAAATTGTGGGTATTTTTAATTAGCGTGGCTTACTAATTAAAAGAACCTGGCACCACATTGGCAACATGTGTAATAATGTCCAGAATTTTTTTAGTGATGCTTTAATGATCATTAAAATAGGCTAATGCACATGAAAGTGCACGTGTAGATGTGCCCATTTTAGTTGCATACTCTGAAAGAGTAAAAAGGCTGCTGAATGCATCCTCCCTTTCCTTTTCTTTTCCTCTTCCTCCGCATTATGCTTCAATTACATCTGAGGTAAAAATTCAGAGAAAACAAGAGCATTATCTCTTTTGATAATATTAAGTGTTGAAGAAAAAGTTCCAAAATCACATTGCTCCTGCTAAAGTGTATATCTAAGAAAAAAACTCTACTTTGCAACTCAAACTAATGTCTGAAAAATCTTGAGAATCATGAAAGCAGCTAAGGCAAAAATGTGGGTATTGTTGTGGTTGTGGCATATTCCACTGGTGGTGGTTAGTGAATGACTCAGTCCCTGGTCTGAAGAGTTTATAATCAATATTATCTCTTCAGTTTAGGGATAAAGGTTGTGACCGTATTGGTCTAAAAGTATAAGCAGTCAGTGTGCTAGAGGTGATATTTTTTGTTAGACCAACTAGACAGTTGCAAAAAACAAACAAACAAACAAACAAACAAACAAAAAAAACCCAACAAAACCAACCCCCCCCCCAAATCTTTATTTGCAAACTTTCAGGCACATACACCCTTCCTCAGGCACAGGAGAATGCAAAGTTGATAACATTTGTCCAAGGTAGAAATGAAAATGTATATTGTACAGGAGAGGTGGAAGGTAGCGTAAGTTCTGATTGGAAAAGTTCATTTTATGCAAATTAGGCTCGGATAAAAGTTGAAACAGTCTATTTACCCCAAAGGTGTCTGATGGCAAACAGGATGTTGAATAATGCTTCTTTTTTTGTTATGATGTTTCATATTTCTCAGTGAACTGGTGATGAAAACATTTTCCTTGGCACCAAATTTCTGTTGTGTTGAGGTTGCTCCGCAAGTATGCAAATTTCACTCAGAACAAAAGGCTGGAACATGTGTGTTAGCTTCCAGGTCTCAAGATATTGAATTTCGCTTCCTTCTTGTAAAATTATGTTTTTTTCATTTCAAATGGCTAATTATGAGGATATCTTCCATGTTTCAGGGATAAATGTTGTAGCCATGTTGGTCTAAAAGTACAAGCAGTCAATGTGCTGGAGGCAAAATCTTTTACTAGACTACCTAGACAGTGCAAAAAAAAAATTACAATCTTTGCATTCTCCTATGCCTGCTTATCTTGCATTCTCCTATGAGCACACTGACTGCTATTCATTTTAAACACTTATAAAGAAAGTATTGCACTTAAGAAACCAAATTTCTAAACCTAGTGCTTTAAGGATTGACACAACACCCAGCTGATTAATAGCAGAAAGGCTTGCTACCAACAAGCTATAAAACTAAATGACAGAAAAAGAGAAGACTTTTTCTTAATACTCAATAAATGAGCTTTTACAGTCCTTGTAGTATTTTAGCTGCAAGAGATTTTTACCCAAGCAGGCAGGAAACAGCTCTTATCTTTACAGCTTTCACAGAACATAGGTCCTTCACTCATGGACTGGGTGCAGGATGGCTTTTTGATCTTCCCAGGACTGCACACTTGCTAGCAGTTCTGTCTTGCTTTTTATACTGTTTTATTCGTATAGTGTCAAAGCATTGATTTTTATAGTTGGTTAATCAAAGTCCAAGCAAAGCAGGCGAGTTTGGAATTAACATATTACAATTGTGTCTTATTAATGTGTTTGTGAAGTTTGCAAGCTTTTGATCAGTTTGGACTCAAATGGGATGGGTATTAACTGAATGAGGTACCTTTAGGAAGTTGATTACAGAATATTCTCTTTCAGGAGTTATTTTAACAATGGGGCTTAATAAATAGCTGCATCAAATGGCTTATGCAGATAGGGAAGATCAGAGGCCATTGGATACAATAGATATGAGTTGCAGGAGAATACACTGGTTTACTATAATTATTTAGAGATGAACTGCCTATTTTGAGAACTATGCCTTAACTAACAAATGTGAATGTGAGGAAGTGAGGATCAGAGAGGACCAGGGACAATAGGTGTGAAGTAGGTAGGTTAGATGCAGTGACATAGACTGCCTTAGCATAATAAACATTTAGACATTTGTAAACATTTAGACAGATATTGGATGTTTGCTCTGGGAAATATGCCTTAATCAAAGGGGGAATGTGTTAACCAGGATATATTTACAGTCATGCTGTCAGTGCACTTCTGCTCCTCCTGTCTTACAAGCTTTACTTCAAAATGGATATTTTAGCTCTTTTGTTTCCTTTAGTGACACTTAGCTCAATTGAGATGTGTATGTAGTTTTTGTAGGTTTCTCCCTCGGCCATTTGGCTTTCTGTCTGCTCTCTGAGTCTTGTAATATACAAGTAATGAGCTTGTCAGGTATCTGCCAATAAAGTTAACCATTACTTTTATTTTTTAGGCTTGTATGTGGTAGAAGGTTGAGAACTGTTATCACAACTGTTATGGCATGGGTCTGGTACTGAGTACCACAAGCTCCACTTTATCTGTGCCTAATGGGTTGCAGCTATTAGTGGACTTTGATTTTCTTTGTGGCAGACTTGTTACCACAACCCAGTCTTGCCCTAGTCACTGTCTTGCATTTTGTGCAGGAGGCACTGTTCTTTCAATCTGGCCCAAACTTTCACAGCCATCAGAAAGAAAATGACCAGATGGTAATGAGGCACATAATTGCCTCAGAGCTTTCTCCAGCTTACATGACCTAACATTCTTAAAGAATTGTTATTTCTCTTGTAATGAAGAAATGTGGAAACTTTTAGCAACAGATTTACCTGTTGCCTTTCCAAGTCTCACTGTGTTATAATTAACTATTATATGATACCGGTATATATTATACGCTAGAGGTGAAATTACATGCCAATTTTGTTGTTGTTAACATTCTCTCTCTCAACATTTGTAATAACATGAAAATTGTTTTGTAATCTTAGAAAATGTTTTGTAAACTCACTATTACTGTTTTAACATGTGTCACAATACTTATAGAATACTGCATTATTAGAAACTGCTTAAACCTTATGAATGCTACTAAAGTGTAGCAGTTAAGAGTGTATTAAGAATTATTATTGCTTTCTGAGTGTTTTATTTACAGCTCTAATGTTAAGCGAAACCTTAAAAATTATGATTTCATGAAACACATTTGATTTCATGTTTTGTCATTAACTCAGTTGCCAACCCAGGTTCAATGTAAGGCTTGTTGAGCTTAATGAAACTTTCCACTGAAAAGATACGATTTTTTTTATGAAGTCATACAAAATTTGCTTTTTATGCATTTTCTTTTGCATTCTTGACTTAGTTTAATTCAGAATCTCAAATGAACCTCAAGATTTGTGAACACCTGCAAATTCAAAGTAAAGGAAGTGTTTGTAAACAAACCACTGCTAAAATAAAATGCCAAGCATTGCACATCTGTAATCAGGACAGCTTTCAGATGTTTGGAAACATACTTACACTTTATTTTTCAAGCTTTTGATATTTTCAATTTAGGCAGTAAACGCTCAAGCAAGTGTCCCTGCGGAAGGTCTGTGAAGTTGGTATCTGCAGGTTTTAACATGGACAGTCTGGTTAAAATTATGAAATTCTGTAACTGAAGAACCTGGCACTTCTGCAGTAAGTTTGATCATGCTAAAACAGCTTTTTATAAAGGTGAAAGGTATGTACAAAAAAATCTGTCCTTGTAAATGGCTGTTTTTCATGCCTACATAGTTCATTATGCAATAACTATTATGTTAACTCTATGCTAATATTATATGCAATTCAGACATTTGTATATTTACATTTCATGCAGAACAGCACTTATCTATTTGCATATGATCTTGGACATATATTTCCAAATTGTAACTCACAAATCTTAAGTTTTCTTAAGTCAAACATAGTATAGTAGCTAATCATCCTTTGGGTGATAACACAGAAAGTTCTATCATGAGTTAAGGTCTAGTTAGGTTAAATAAAGAGTAACCACTACTAACTAGCATTCCCATAAAAATCTTCACCTTCATGCTTTAAGATGAGGAATTCTATTCTTCCTTTATAATCATAAAAAGGAAAAAGGAAAAATTATCCCGTATGATCTTTGTAAGCAAAGTTAATTTTATCACTATAAAAGAATAGCAAACACTCCAGTGGTCATGTGAATAATGTTTGGAAGAAAGAAAGAGATTTGATCCATATAGCTGATAACTATAAATCAAGTTAGTAAAAAAACCCAAAAAACAAAAACAAGCTTATAAGTACTTAACTGAAAAACTCTATGCCAACTGTACCAAATGTTTTACATACAGATTAAAAGCTATTACTAGTACTTGAAATCCTTAAAGGTTAATTCCTCATCTTGTATAATTTGTTGCAGCCACCTTGAGGGGTATACAGTTATTTAAACCTACCAAGGTTGTGCCCTGAAGGAAGATTTTTTTGTGAATACAGGCATTCCTCGACTTACAATGTTTCGTGTTACAACATTTCTCACTTACAATATTTATAACTTGACAACCTGTTTCAACTTTATGACGTCAGATTCAACTTACAATGCTTGATCTGATGCAATGCCAAACTAGTGAACAAGTTCACTGCATTGCTTATCCCCCTGGAGGACATCTGTCCAAACTTCCTTGCGCACATCTTTAAGAAAGTAGACAAGACTCCAGAAAAACCTGAAGCCAAGACTCCTGAGAAGACTCCAGCCAAGAATCTTTCAAAAAGTCCAGCAAAGTCACCTTAAAGAAGTCCTAAATCAATATGATTGCTATTTACAATGTAAATACATTAATGTAGCTATATTACTCATCTATAATTGATCGAGTACAAAATTCTTAGGTATTTTTGGTGAAAATAGGGTATCAGGCCTTGGTCCAGGAACCAATCCCACATTTATAACATTGTTTCTTATGAAAAAATTGGTTCCAAATTACAACGCTTCGATTTAAGATGCGGTTTTCAGGAACCAATTGTGTCGTAAGTCCAAGGACTTCCTGTATATAAAATTTTCATTCAAAATCCACTGTTTTTCAATGACACAGGACTCAACATAGTTGTTATTTTGTAACACCTTTAGTAATTGGAACCATAGCAGCTAATGGAGGAAGAACAAAAGAATGCAATTTGTGATGCACAGAAAAGTAAATTCATACATAGATTGCAATATTAAGAGAATTCATTGGGGCTGAATGTTGTGCTCAACAAACAAGATTAAAAATGCCAAAATTAAAATTTAAAAAATCATACTGAATTCACTAACAGTCTGGCTCAGTGAAAAACACATGAAATTGCTGCTGAATGGCTCATAGATGTGGCCAAACTGCTTAGTGAAGTACTATGTAACCATCTCTTCATTTAAATAATTCAACCTATGCACATCCACAGGAAATATTCAGTAAATACTGTTGTCTAAATGGAAACAAATGGTTCTTAAGTGCTCAAGAATTGCTTCAAAGTGTATTTTCTTAAGCAGTTAGAATGCTACTCAAGTGCTAATGAAATGACATAAACTTTTACATTGGTTTCAAGCTGACTCAAGCAGCTGAACTGAGAGCTACATGCCAGATGATGAAAGCTTAAAGGTGCCCACACGATTTCTCTGCATGAAAGCGTTCTGTTCAGGATCAAAATTAGAAGATTTTCAGTTCGTCATTAGAATATTCAGAAAACCACAGTGTAGGCAATTCTGAGTCTAATCTAGATCAAAATTTTAGGGGTACCAGTTTGGATTTAGGCATTTGAGTCTTCCATAGTTTGAAATTTCAGGAGCTTCAGATATGAAATCTTGGTTTAGACTAACTTTATGAAAACGGAATGACATATGTATGTATAAATCTTTGCAATGTTATATATTTCCATATATGAATTCATAGTAGAAAGTATAGTCTGTGTGAACAGCTTCATGAAGTCTGTCCATACAGTAACGCTTGCTTGTTTATGATGGTTTTTCATTAACAGTTTGCTTCATCTGAAAAAGACTCCTGACTGCAAACCTACCTGTATATACATGTAAAGTGCCGCTTCTCTGTACTTGAAGAGTACCCAGAACAAATGGGGTCCATCATTAAAACCCTGGGTACTGCCACAATACAAATAAATATTAATGTATCTACTGTATCATATTGTATAGAATGGTATCACCAGAGATAATGCTGCATTTATTAAGATCCACAGTGAATTTTAATGGGAGGTCATCATGAAGAGCTGAGGCATATTTTAAATGATGTAAGAGTTTGTACTATTATCAGACTATTAAGAGCCACACGTTCTTATACATTTGCTGAATCAAAGAGCAAATTATGGCGCTAACAGCAATTGGATAATTGGGAGGTGTTGTTAACATGGAAAAATTGATGGTGTTGCTAGGGAGACAGGTTGTGATACTTTTACATCTGCTTTTAACTTAGTTAACTGTGTGGGAAAATAAATCAGCACAACCTGGTAATTATGTAGGAAACTTGCTGAGATGGCAGATCAGAAACAATGCTTGTTTCAGGAAACAGTCTTTCATGCATAACAACAATCATTGCTTAAATTAGCATAGGACAGGCTCACAGAAAGTAGCACCTTCCAGCATAGACCTGATAGCACTTTTTAAATAAAGAGATTGGTCCTGCTGGGAAGTGCTGTGGAATGAGCTCCAGTTCCTGGGTTATATGCTCTGATCTGAAAGTGATTTTTATTTTTTTAACTAAAAAAAATATATATATTTCTATTTAAAGCTTTTTAGTCATTTAGGGCCAGAGTCATCCCTTATGTAATGTTAGTGACTTCAGTAGAGTTACAGCAAAGTTGAATATGGCTTATAATTTCAAAAAGGGCTCTTGAGCGATTTGTCCTATCACAGAGGGACAGCTGCAAAGCAAGATAATTCAGCATTCTGAAACACAGTCATTCAGGAAGTTTGGAAAGCTGCTTTACAACATGTTTCACAGCAACTTCCACTCGCTCAGTCTTAGCCATGCATTCAGTTTGATGCATTTGTGAACAGTCTCTGCTCATGAATGTGTGGCTGGATTTTTTTCCACAGAGCTAATCAGCCCTCCTCATTCCCCTACTAGAATAGCTACATTATTCACCACAGAAAATCCAGGGCTCCAGTACTTACTGATATGTCTCCAGAGCTAAGGCATGCTTTGAGAAGGTGACCAACAGCAGAGCAATGATGGATCGACTACGCGGAATTTGTAGAATTAGAATTCTTATTTAACATTTTTATTTATAAATGTGCCTAGAAGCCACAATGGAGATTAGGGCCTTGCTGTCCGAGGTGCAGTATGTATACAGATATAAGGCACAGCCCTCATCCAAAGAGCTTACAATACAAGTTACAAAACTGAGGAAGGAGGAAAGGAATGAACTTCTACTAGCCTCATGTATAAATGGGGAATTGAGCAAACAAGTTGAAATGATTTGCACAAGGTCATACAGGAGGTATGCATATCCAGTCAGTAACTGAACTCTCCAGGTGACATGGTTCTCAGCCATACAGCAGCAAATGTCAGGAAATATTGCTGTCACCTTACCAAAGTTAGTTGCCATTTTGTTCCCTTGCCTATAATTCTGCTTCCTAACAATACCGGTGCAGTGAAATGTTTCAGTTCAGGCACTTGTATACATGGTAAATACATAGACATTTGAGGAATAGATAATATTTCAAGATTGTGGGTTTGAAACTGGGGGCACTTTTACATGTGTTTAGGGGTGGAGCACATCGATTAAAGCAGCTCCGCAGCATCGCATGTATCAGTGTCCCCACAGTTCAAAATGGTAGCGGGGTTGCTTGAACTAAAGCTCATTCAACAAGCTTTAGTTGAAGCACTCCCACCACCATTTTAAAGCACAGGGATGTTGATATATGAGACACAGAAAGCTGCCGGAGTGCGATAATTATGATGCTTCAGCAGACTCAATTAATCGACCAGTCAGATTATTACTATTTGAGGAAACAGGCACAATAGTATGGGTTTGAAAAGTAATTCGATGATTCGGGTTTTAAGTTGATTGTCTAGAATCAATACTCCTTTTTAAAAACCTTGTGAGTCACATGCTGCTACCTTGTCCATAAGGTGAGTTTGCAATCACCATGGATGATAGAATTGTACTAAGCCTGTCATTTTCAGGTGTACAGTGTATGTCAAAGTATTTTGGGGAAATGATGAGGTTGTCATAACATCCATTGTTTTTAATGAGAGTTCTATTAATAAAATGTCACAGAATACTGAGAATTTACTGTATAATATGAATCCAAGTTAAAAGCATTCATAACTGAGTGAAACACTGCAGAAACATTGCTATGCATTTTTTAAATTTAAGATATACTTTGTTTCTACTTTAACCAGGCACTTTATATTTGTATTCAACAAGGCTTTGAATAAGAACATATGAATTTTGTACCAAAAGGATTTTTAAGCTCCCTTTATCCACTCTTACCAGAGATGGTTTATTTTGTATGAAATGTGACCCTGCCCAGTTTAGCAAGAAGGAGAAAAGTCAAATATACTTTGGGCTTGACTAGCACCTTGCAATTTGCCCCAAATAAAGGACAGCTTGTTGCTGAAATGTTACAGCTAGAGGGACAGGAATAAAACTGCACTTCTCAATAGAATCACATGCCTGAAGAAGGGTTTGTGCCCAAAAGCTTGCAAAGAACATTTTTTCCAGCTACTTAGTGGGTCTAATAAAAGATATCATATCTACCCAAAGAAGCTTGTCTGATTTTCAGTAGGACTTTTACATTCTCTTTACTTTATGAGGGAAGTAAATTGTATCTGGAAAGGGGCCTGTCTATTTTGGCTAATGCGAGGGGACAACCTAATCTAAACTAACTCCTTCCAGTAGGAACCCTTCCTGTGCCTAAATATGTGGCTTGGGACCAGGCAGCCACTGCTGTCTGGTAAGCCCACAAAATGGATAGTCCATGGTACAGAATAAGATCATAAGCTCAGCAATGGGCCCTTTGGGAGAATGCTGGCACAAAGGTATAAAAGGTATTAAAGACAGACAAATATCTGTCTTCATAGAATATGTGGGTGCATCTACATGCGCACTTTACTGCAGGTGACTAATTAGCTCAACAGTAAAGCTCCACAGTGAAGCACCCATATCAGGGTACATTAAAAACTTATTAACTCTGCTGTAGGATAGTACTGTCTGGGACAAGTACTAGACTACAATAGAACAAAAATGTGCTCTAAAAATGCTAGTTCGTACTCTAACTAAAATGCTACTCCCACCCCCCAACCTGAAGCATGTATAAAGGCACCCTAGGATTTTAAAGACATTAGTTAACTTTGTATTTTATAAACCCTTTCATTTTGAAGTGAACAGACATTCAGGAAATATAGCAATTTAGGGTTGTAAGGTTTAGAGAATTTCAGAATCACAGAGGCCTTGCCTCAATCTTCATAAGGCGTGGGGAGGGGGGGAATAAGACCAGGATGAAATACTTCTTGACACATTCATACAAATAACTATGTGTGTTGGTGTCATTTTAGTTGGCAGAGGCTAATACAACTTTTGGACAGTTTGTTGAATTATTTTGTCAAGATTCTGAATTAAAGGCTTTGGCAAAAATTGTCTCTTCTTCCCCATGAGTGGTGTGGGACACTGGGTGACAGTCCAAGTAGCCCAGAGCTGCCTGAAAGTGCATGGCACTGTGCCAAGCCAAGCCAGGCCTGCACAATGTGGAGTTGGACACCAGGCGGCTGGGACTGAGCTGTACTGCCCTGTGCCACATGCTGCGGCTGTGCCTGGAAGCTCTGAGTGCCTTGATGGCTGCTGCTGCTGCCAGTGAGCTATGGGCTGGGGGTGGGGAGGGGGTGAGGACATGTGGGCTGTGCAGGGAGGCTTTGGTCCTTGTGGGGGAGCTGGGGCCATGAGTGGGAGGGCATGTGGGCCATGCAGGGGGAGCAGTCCATATGTTGTGTAGGGGGGCTGTGCCCTGTGAGGGGGGGGCAGGAGACCCAACCCTTCTGAGAACCCCCCCCACACCCACCGAGTTGCGAGGTTTTTGCACACTGCCCTATCCCCCCAAGTGCACCAGGCACCCCAGCCTTTTTAACCTCATCCTTCCAGTGCCAAGGTTTGTCTCATCCCAAAAGCTGAACCCTCACTGGTGCCGGGGTCTATGCCCCCAAAGGCTGTGCCCTCACTGGCGCCGGGGTTCCCACTCTGGAGTGGGTCCCCCAGATGAGGCCTCCTCCATCCCCTAATACCCTCACCCAAACCCCTGGACATAAACAGCAAACAGAAAACTCAAGCCCCTAAGCTATAACATAAATCTCTGCCAAACAGCAACAGCATCATTCTTCCTGCCACACCAGGCCATACCTGCAGTCTGGCCTCTCCTCTCAGCGCAGTCTGGCAGAGCTCCTTCCCTTCCGGCTGCCCACAGGGAACTGCCTGGGGTTGAAATGGGAGCCAGGCCCTGCCGCTGACAGGTATGAGTCACTGGCTCCCTCCAGTTGCCCTAGCAACCAGCACCTGGGCTCCTTCCTCATTGTTCCCAAGAGTAGCAGGCACCTTAGTGCCCTGCTACACACCCCCTCTCACAAAAGGAGCACTTCTGGGGGGTAAGGGGAGGAATTTCTGGTGGCAAAGGTCAGAGGTTAGAGGTGGGACTTCTGGTCCCAAGATGGCAACCAGGGGGCGGGGCAACTGTCAAAAGGCAGGGCTACCCATGCGGACCTCAAAAGCTCACCAAACCTTATTAAGCAGCCCTCCACCCAAAATAGTTGTTCTCTCCTGCTGTAGAAAGAACAATGTATCTCACTTTAGAGAAATTATACCCCAATATGAAAAAGGCAGCATAGTCTATTGATGTATGATAAATAGAAAGGACCTGGTTCTGGCAGAGTCCTGTTGGATATACAGATACTACCTCTATGTCTCCAATTCCCAATTTATCCTGTTTCTCTTTAGATTGTCAGCTTTTTTGGGTGCATCATAGTATTTGTTTATAAGAGACCTAGAACAATTGGGTTGTCAGTTGAGATGTTACTGTAATGCAGATAAGTAATAATTATATTGCAAACACAGTGAAATGGAATGAAGTTTTTAGTCCGGTCTTTGCAATTGAATCACTATACAAGTCACATCATTGCTCTTCCTCATTTTAACTATATGTAAAATAAGAGTAATTCTTCCCTTCCTTCTATGGATATTGTAAGGATTAATTAATGTTTGTAAACATGTGGGCACAAATTAGGAATTTCAAAGAGAGCAGCAGAATGAACATATGCTGCTTTCTACTGTTAAAGACAATTAAAATAACACTAGATAAAAATGATTTTGAGGCAGCTATGCTGGTTGTAGTGACAGGAGCAGAGAAATGGCTTAAAGATGGAAGACTATAATTTTCAAAGTGATTCTGTAAGTGGGAAAACTAATTACATTAAGAAATTGAGGCTGACCTGGCAGAGCATTATCTTGACATATTCTTATGTAACCCTTCTCCCAAGCACTGGTTGGCAGCCACAAGTACCAGGTTCAAATTTGAGGGTATGCAATAAGTTTTTCTATGGCTTGAACCCCCACCCAGAAATCTGGGGTCACTGAATTTGGCTGTCCCACATTAACAAACCCCTCTCCATGAAAGCTGTGTAAACATAAAAAGACAGACTATAGAAACAAAGGTAAGGAAAACAAGGGAATACCCCAAATGCAATTTAAAATATTACCAACTACAAGATATAGTCTGTAAGTTGCATCATCTTGGGGAGGTTTCACCCTTTCCCAGGAAGTCTGAGACCTAGGGGGCTGCCCAAAGGGTAGCTCTGGGGGCCTGCACTGCTATACTTTCTAGTGAGCAGTGCAGGTAAAAGTGAAGAGGTACCTGGGGAGTCAGACGTCCGGCAGGCTGCAGTGTGTCAGAATTCCATTGTCTAATCTATATTGAGTCCATGAGTTTCTGTACCTACTACCTAGGAGGCCGATGAAGTGCAGTTCATAGGCCCAGCTCTGAAAAGTGGTTTGTACATTCAAACAAGCACCTAACCTCATCACCAAAACTGAAGCCAACTTCCTACAGCTCAAAACACAAAACCTGCCAACTATCTCCAATATGCCCACAAACTGCACACCAGAATTTATCAAAGACAACAATAACCAACTACCTGTGAGGGGCACATTCCTCACCAAAAAACCACTCTGCCTTCAGTCTCTCAGGCCTGATCCTGAGAGGGAGCAAATTACAATGCAAACCACTTTTCACAGCTGGGCCTATAAACATCACTTCATCAGCCTCCTAGGTACAGAAACTCATGGACTTAATATAGATTAGACAGTGGAATTCTGGCACACTGCAACCTGTTGTACATCTGACTCTCCACTGTCCCAGGCACCTCTGCACTTTTACCTGTGCTGCTACATCCCTCTTTCTCCCCCTACCCACCACCCCAGTCTGTCCCTCACCCCCTGATGCCTCCATTTCCATTTCTACTGACTGGCTTTCTTGCCTGCATTGCATGCCAGGCCAGCCTGTGGCTTCTTTACTACTCCTTCCATCCAGGACCAACTGCAGGTACTTCCTCAGCCCAACAAAGGGGTTTGCAACCCAAAAGCTGGCATCCCGGGCAGCTAAGCTGAGCACACCGGGAGCCTCACAACTGCACTGCAACCAGCAAGTGTTAGGCTCATCAAAGATGTGACAGGTCTGGGCGTTCCCCAGTCAGGACTGTGTGTGTGCAGGATTAGCTGGAGGTTATGGCACCTCCTACTGACCTTTCACCAGAGGATCATTGGTCCTGGCATTTATGGGGTTGCTGCACCTCCAGCAGTCCCACCAGGTCTCCCTACCCTGGCAGGGTGAAGTTTTAGTGGTAATTCCCAGGACCTGGGGCCTCCTTCTTTCCCATAGCCCCACCCCATACCTCCATGTTTGTCCTGGCAGGGGAACAAGCTCAGCAGCGACATGTTTTTCCCCTGCTGGCTGGTGATGCTGTTAGTGCCCCCTCCTCCTGAGAGCGGGGCATTACGTGACTTTTAAAAAAATCAAAAAAGGAAATTGGTGCAGACAGAGTGAAGAGGGTGGCACTCAGTCCATCTGAAAGTGGATCTTGGGGAACTCCAGCAGTGGGAGGTTCACCTTCAAGAACACCAGCTGCTCCACCAAAGCAGGATCCAAGCAGGTGCAGTGGGGTGTCACAACATCCCCAGCAATGTTGAACACCCTCTTGCTTGGAACACTGACTGGTGCACAGGACAGGTGTTGCCGGGCAACTGTGGCCAGATGCTGTCACATCTGGCTGCAGCTTGCCCAGCAGGCCAAGGGGTCACAGTCCAGTGGCTCCACATCCTCAGTGAAATAGGTAGCCACTGAAGCCTCGCCACTACCTGTCTGAGGCCAGTGTTTGGACCCCAGCACTGAGGCTATGCCTGTGGCCCACATTGGCAGTGGCTGGCATGGAGGAGATTGGCTGGTGCTGGTGCCAATGCTGATGCTGGGACTGCTGGCATGGGAAAGTGGATCTCCCTCTTCCACATATCCTTGCCTCTGCACTTTGGCCTCCCTGACTTTGTTGGCCAGCACCTGCATCCAGTGATCAAGGGTTTTGGTGCTGCCAGTGCACATGTTCCCCTTCACCCTCAGATTGCACATGTCCACCATCATGTGGACCGTACTGGACCACAAGGGATCCAGCCATCTCCTGATGCTCTCCTTCAGCCACCTCACCAGTGCCTGCCCCACCCAGGATCATTGATCCCCTGGTAGCTCTCCACTTAGTTCTTAAGTTCCCTCACTATGGAGATCACATGGATAAGGAGGGCATCGCTAGTGCTGAGGGTCTTGGTGGCCTCGAGGAAAGGCTTGAGGACCACCAAGATCTGGAAGATGGTGCTCCACTCAGCTCTGTTCAGGGGGCTGCTGATCCTGATTTCCCCAAGAAAGGCCATCTCACGGATGGCCTTCTGCTGCTCCACCAGTCTTTTGATCATCAGGTATGTGGAGATGCACTGAGTCTCCACATCCTGCATGATTTTGTGCTGCAGGATTCTCAGCTCTGCCTGTTCCTCCTGCAGCATCTTGCTCCCCTTGATGCTGCAGTGGAAGTAGCCCACCACCTTCTCACATTTTTAAATCACCTGGTTTGTAGCAGTAGTGGTGGTGGCACCATCACCAACAGCCCTGTCCCCCTCCAAGGCATCCCTCATTATGAGGTGCAGCCCATGTGCCACACAGCAGATGCCAGCAAAGTTTACATCATGGACAGCCTTCACCATATTGGCCCCATTGTCGGTGACCATAAACCTGTGGGTGAGATTGGTCTGCCCAACAAGCCAACCCTGCACCATGCAGTTCATGGCTATCATGATCTCCCTTGCCATGTGGGACTCATCCAGCACCTCAGCTTACAGTAGAGTCCACTGGCAGACTCACTGTTTGCACCAGTGCCCTGTGAGGGAGAGGTAGGCGTGATCACGACAACAGGCTGAGAGCCATGGGGCGCGTTAGCCTGGAAAAGTGCAAGCTCAGGGGTGATATGATGGCCACCTATAAATTTATCGGGGTGACCTGTATCTGGGGGAATGTTTGTTCGCCAGAGCACCCCAAGGGATGACGAGGTTGAACGGTTATAAACTACTGCAAGACCATTTCAGACTGGACATAAGGCAGAATTTCTTTACTGTCCAAGTCCCCAAGGTCTGGAACAGCCCACCATCAGAGGTGGTTCAAGCACCTACATTGAACACCTTCAAGAGTAAATTCAATGCTTATCTTGCTGGGATCCTATGACCCCAGCTGACTTCCTGCCCTTCAGGCAGGGGGCTGGATTTGATGATCTTCCAAGGTCCCTTCCAGCCCTAATGTCTATGAAATCTATGAAATCACCACTCTGGCTGCTCCAGATGTCAGAGGTGAAGTGCAAGACTACCTACAACACTGCCTTGTACAACTCCTCCCTCAAGTACTCCCTGCATGCCTCATACAGGGAGGGCACCACTGTCCTGCTAAAGGGGGTGTACGCGGGCACTTTGTAAGATGAGACCAGAAGTACCATGAGCCACCTGAATCCTGGTTGCTCAACTAGGGAGAAGGGCTGGTAATCCGGCGCAAGCATCTCCCCAGTGCTCTGGGTGATCTCGCTCACCTTTGCAACTCACCCTCCCTTTCTGTCCACCTTTCTCCCACTGGAGACTTACAGCTCTTGCTCTCCCCCTACTGTCTCTCCCACCCCTGCCAGAAGACCTGGCACCTGCCTTTTCAGCACACTTCATATTAATCTTTCCTGTGCTGCCAAAGGTGTGTCTGTCTGAATTCTTCTAGCTTGTGTGAATTGTTTGCTTTGCTTTCTGTAAACTGTGGCTTGCTTGTGGTTGGCTTGTAACTAAAGTATATGGTGCGTGTGTTTGTGTTGTTTTCTGGTTGTGTTGTCTCTGCCCTGACTCTGAATGGGTGACTGTCTGACTTCTCCCTCTTCTTCTTCTGGGTTGTGTTTCTATACTGTAGTGTTCTCTGTTGTGTAGTGTACCTAAAATATCTTGTTCTTTCTGAATCTATCTGATTTCTGTGTTCTCTTTAGTCAGTATGTAAAGTATTAAAATTAACTATAACTAATACTATTAATAACTAATTCAGTAGCTATAAATCTCTTCTACAAATATCTGTTTTTTCTTCTTGTATAGGTATATACAAGTGCATTCAATGTGAGTACCTCCCTGCACAGTAATGAATTGTACTGCCAGGAAAAATACTGAGCTTTCTGTTCTATAAGCATTGCAAGAAAGAGAGAACAAATATGTATGTAAACTAATTATAATAATATTAATAACTAATAACTGCTACATATAATCTGACTCTCTTCTTCTTCTATGAATATCTGATTTTTCTTCTTGTATATGTGTTTATAAGTGCATGCAATGTGAGTGCCTCCCTGCAGTGATGGATCACACTGCTAAGGAAAACACTGAGCTTTCTTTTTTAAAAGTTTGCAAAAAAACAAGAGAGAGAGAGAGAACAAGTATAAATTGAAACGAACTGGACAGTATTAAGTAAAGAGATTCTAAGCTAAGCTAAATTAAGCTAAGCTAAATCCTATCCAATAATTTCTAAGAAGAAAAAGGAGCAGGAAAGGTGCAGCTGACTGATTATGAAGCACTCCAGGCAGCACAGTACCTTTCTGACACTTTTGCTCATAGTTTCATAGTTAGTAGGGTCAGAAGGGACCTGATCAGTTCATCAAGTTCGACCCCCTGCCATGGCAGGAAAGAGTACTGGGGTCAAACAACCCCAGCAAGGTATTCATCTAGCCTTGTCTTAAAGACCCCCAGGGTAGAAGCCAGCACCACTTTCTTCAGAAGTTGGTTCCAGATCCCAGCCGCCCTGACAGTGAAGCAGCGCCTCCTGATGTCTAATCTGACTTTACCCTCTGCCAGCTTGTGACTGTTATTTCTAGTCACTCCTGGTAGTGCTTGGCAGGGACAGGGACTCCCCGCAATGCCTGCTGGTCCCCTCTGACTAGTTTGTAACAGGCCACTAGATCCCCCCTCAGCCTGATCTTGTGAAGAATGGGGTGAGAGACAGTGTCGAAGGCCTTCCAAAAATCCAGAAAGACTATGTCCACTGCTACCCCTGCATCTAAGGATTTGGTGACCCAGCCATAGAAGGCCACCAGGTTGGTCTGAGAGGTGGCCTGCTCATTCAGAACCAGCTCACAAAATGCACAGCGAGCGTGCAGACAGGTTTTTATCCTGTTTTTAAGTCCCTCCCCCCAGAAACTATAATTGGAAGGACAGTCAGAGAGAAATCATGCTCACTGGCCACCTAGACATGTCAGTCCTCCCCCCCTGCCCCGTTCCCTCTCCCTGTTCTAAGTTTCTGTTTGCCTATACTGACAGTTAAATCTCCAAACTGCTGAATCTTTTCTGAATTGATTTGGAAGCTCTGAATCGATTCAGAAACCCAAAAGCATCTAGTGATTTGATCTGGACTCACAGATTCAGCCTCTGAATCATCCCAATCATCTCTGAATCCAAATTGTGGTCCAAAGCTTTGCACAGCCCTACTAACCAGCTAGGCTAAGACAAAAAAAACCTACTACAGCAACAACAGGGACCCTCCAAATCATGATCCATATTTTACCATGTTCTAATCCTGGTGGTTTGCTTCAGGGGTTAATACCCCCACAATATTATCCCACACAAAATCCAGAAAAGCAAAGAGGAGACAAAGAAAGGGAGAGGAGAGGAGGCCTAGACTTAAAGACTCTCTCACTCCCCTGTATCTGAGAGGTCCCTTTCACATTGATTCCCATGGCTAGAACCTCCTCCCCTCCCCTACCCCAGGTCCATCACAGCCCCTAACTCCCTCTTCCAAGTATCCAATCAGGGGCCAGCCAGGCCTTCAGCCTTTTTTTCTTAGCTAATTAATTTATAAAGAACACTGTCAGTCAGGCTACAGCTCTGATCCCCTTGCTTACATGACTGGCCCCCATGCTCTTTTGATTAAAGTAAGCAGCAGGGATACCCCTAGACAAGAGGCCTGAAAAAAGCCACAAGTATCTGCCTACATGCAGTATCTCCTGCTTCTTTCCAGATCACTTGCAGAAATGAGACAACATATAGAGAGGACAACAAATACAAGGAAAAAAAAGTATTTATATTTAAAGTAAAACAAAATACCTGGAAACCTAAAAACTAGAACATACTTTGCAACACAAAATGGCCTGTACATTTTGTGGGTGTTACACTTAGATCTAGACCAACAATAGTAATTTATAGCTAGTAGGGCTGTACAAAGCTTTGGTCCCTGATTTGATTTGGTGGAGATTTGGCCTGATTTAATGGCTGAATTTCCAAGTCCAAATTGAATCAGGAGACCCTTTAATCTCTGTGAATCGAGTTGGAACCCTCTAAATCGATTTGGAGAGATTCAGAAAGAGTCGATGATTCTGATATAGACACAGCTTTAAATGTTTTTTCTACATACTTTAAGGTACCAGCCAGCTTGTAAATGCTGCAATGGTGGAGCCAATGGAGTGTCCCACAGGAGCGCAGAGGGCTCCCCAGCATGCTTGACAGCAGACTCAGAAGCACTTCCAGTTCAAATCTGGGTTCGCCGGGGAGAAACATGAGGCACTTTTTTTAAAAAGACAAGGTAGATTTTCCAACATGCTAAAACTAGGGAAACTGATGATAAAAAATAATGAATTAAATGTCCTAGGTTTATGTTGTTCTGGTTTAGTCAATAAGGCTGTAAGTTTTCAATGCTTACTTTCTCACCAAATGATAAAAGACATTTTCCCTTACTGTTGAATAACTGTTGAGTTCTCTTTATTTGATTTTTTCTTAGTTTGTAGAGGTTACTTTTGCTTCTCCTCTCTTCTTTGAGGGTTTGTGGAGTTAGTTCATGTTTCATTGGTTGGCAATCTCTAGTGTTAATGGCTTTCATGTAATTGTGGTTTTAATTTAAAATATTTTAGGAGAATTAGAAAATGCTCAGTTTAAACAAAATATTCCCCTCATTCCTATATTACCTTATATCGGCACATTCTTCAGATGTAAGATTAAAAGTACTGTTCAGAAATGTTTTGATTGAAGTTGTAGTACTGATTCTTTTCCATTTTAGAACAATGCAGATGATGCATTTATATTTATAAGTATCATTCTGGGAGTCATTATCAAAGTCAGAATCCACTTGCCAGACCATAACCTGTTCTGTTATTCTTGTTGTATACAGCTCCTGTATTTGTGCCCAATAGTTCTAACCAATACTGTTTTCTACCAATAACGGTGGTATCTGGAAGAAAATCAAGGTTACATTCTTTTATTCACCAGAAACTCAATTTCCATTTAGAAAGCATAACAGCTATTGCTCTACCATAAAGTAATTTATCTTAAAAGGGTGTCATCTGTCACTGTCAGCTCTTTGGCAACTATAATACCATCAACTGAAAAGAAGAGCATTACCCCTTGATGGGATAAACTGAACTTTACAGTGCAGCAAAACTAACAGTATCACACAACATACTGCAAAACTTCTGACCTAAAGCTAATTAATAATTAGCTGAAAGCAAAATTTAACCTATTTATTAGATGTACATCTGACTTCACTTATTGTTATGTTATCCACTTTACTTTATATTAAAAAACATTTACTGTTCATATAGTTTAAAGCTTTAAAAGTCAATAGTTACAACTTTTTAAATATGAGTTAGTATCCAATTCAGAAAAGTATTTAAGTGAGTATTTATGTCTCACCAATTTCAGTAGGACTTATACAAGTTTGAGTAAATCAATTTCTTAAAATCTGTGCTTGAATAATCCTTAAGAAACAATGCAAAGAAAAGATCATGCACTGGAAACTTTTGTTTAATTTAAAACTAAACAAAAAATAATTTTATTTCATTTGGAACAAAGATCAGGATATATATTTTGCCGTTTCAGCTTCCTAAACTATTATTTAAACTATTATTTAAATTACAATTAGGATAGGCATAAGGTGCATAAGCAGAAAACAGAATTCAACTCCTTTCAAAACCCATCTTTTAAAGAAATCCTCAGCCCTTGCAAGGTGAAACCAGAAATTGTATTATTTACTGTAGTTCAGTCAGGTAGTCAGCTGCTTGAGTTCTCTCTTTTCCTTTATGTCCTCCTGCAGCACGTGGTAATTTAGCTGAAAGGAGGAACAAATTGGTGATTACAGGGTGTTCCATTCTCTGCTTGATATCTATATATATCTATCTAGAAATATATACCTATATATATATAGATATCTATATATTTCTAGACAATTATCTATAGATCTATAGCTATAGAGCTAGATATCTATCTATATCTCTATATCTATCTCTATATATAGATAGACATAGCTATAGAGATAGATAGAGATATATATTAGACACAGAATAAGGTGGTGATCCTAAGCATTGAACAAATAGCATGTCCTGCCAGAGCAGGTATCAGGTCAGGAGTAAAAGGCATGAACATACGCCACAGAGAGCACACTGTGCCAGTGTCAGACCAATGGGCAGGGGTGGGAGAGGGCCATGGCCCCCAGATGCCAGGCTGGGAGGGCAGCGACTGGGCCTCTCAATGTTCTTATTCCACAACATGACTTTAAGTATTATTACAAGAAGGACAGGTGTGGTGTGGAGGACACAAATACAAGCATTGACCCCCGGGTGCTGGAGACCCATGGTATGTCATTGCACTGTGCTCATGCTATTGGAATATATTTGAGCTTTTAGGTTCATCTGGTGAATATGATAGGTGGCAGAGAATATTGCAGTATCAGCAGCAACTACCCTTCTCAGAGAGAGAACAAAACCAGGTTGGATTGATCATTGTATCAAAGTGTCACATTTGAGGTCTAAAGAGGAATATGTAGTCCAAAACCATTGTAAATGGGAGTAGTTAATTAGCTCAATATTTCAGCAGTAACCTCATGTTAATAGAACACTTATCATTTTCACTGTCCTCTTTCTTTCTTAGTTCAAGGTTTATGTGCCATTTAAACCCCCCCTGCTTTTATTAGGGGTGTGTGAAGCAGGCTGTATTCGATTTGGATTTGGCCCAATTCAGGGGACAGCGCTTTGATTCACTGATTCAGTTCACTGCTACAATTTGATTCAGCCAAATCTAAAGATTTGATTCTGAATTGGAGAATCAGTGATTCAGCCATAGACACTGCCTTATATGTTTTTTCTACATACCTCGAGGTACCAGGCATGGCTTGTGAACACTGAGATGGTGGGGCAGATGAAGCATCCCACAGGAGCGTGGGGGACCCCTGCATGCTTGAAGATGGACCCATAAGTGAACCAGAAATAATTTCAGTCCACTTTCAGATCCACTGCTGAGCATGTGGTGGACCCCCCTGTGCCACCCCCCCCAGTTTAGTGATCAGCTGCAGGGGGATCCTGGATGCCCCCTCACATCCAGGAGTCACCAGTCAGCAAGCTGGGGGGTGGGGTGGGGGATGGGGAGAGGGTCCTCTGTGCACTCCATTCTGAATGCAGAAGTGGACGGGACCCCCACCGTGCTCCCATGGGGATGCTTCATCTGCCCCACCATCTCAGTGTTCATGAGCCACCTGGTACCTTGAGGTATGTATAAAAAAACTTATAAAGCTGCATCTATGTCCAAATCATCAAATCCCTCCAAATCTCTCTGAATCAAATTGGAGGCTTCCAATTCAATTCAGAAAGATTAATGGGTTTCCTGATTCGATTTGGATTTGGAGATTCAGCCACCAAATCAGGCCGAATCT
This sequence comes from Crocodylus porosus, assembly GCF_001723895.1. Taxonomy (NCBI): domain Eukaryota; kingdom Metazoa; phylum Chordata; order Crocodylia; family Crocodylidae; genus Crocodylus; species Crocodylus porosus. Next base: position 15,958,491 of record NW_017728914.1, read on the forward strand.
CCTCCGAACTGAAACAGCACCCAAAGCTTCACACAGCCCTACTTTCTATGATTCTATGTGAATAAATACAAATCACAAATTTGTGATTCATTCTATGTCAATAAATACAGAGACCATATTTCTTCTCACCCCCCTAAAATATGTACATATAGCCCTTTCCACTGTCTGTTGACTTTCATGTTCTTAATTGCCAAACTCCATTTCAAATTCCATTTCAGTTTGGAGATGAAAATTACAATTGTTACAGTTCTGGAAAATTACAATTGTTAAATGCATAATGAAATATTGTTTATTTTGACTTCCTATAGTGGGATATGAAACTGAATTTAGCCAAAGCGTGTAGCCAGAAATTACCACCATCTGTTCTTTGCTAAAGATCACAAATGATAGTTCTATGCACATTCGTTCATAGTGTTTCCAGAATAAAATTTTCTTTGATGAACATCCCATTTAACAAATAGTTTGGTTTTTTTGTTGGTCTGAGCAATTATGAAATTCAAGCACATGCCATAACAATTTATTGTAAAACTACAGTGATAAATACCAAAAAGTAATAAGTTAACATTAAAGTGTGACATACTCTGACTCCAAATGCAATCAGAAGTACCTTTGAGAGAGACTACCAGGTTGTTCTCATAACTTCAAGGGTGCCCTTCAGCCTTAAATTCCTCTCTGCCATTTGCTGTTTGACCACTGAGAACAGATTGAGATGCTCCAAAGGTCACCTTCCTGACCTATGGTGCCTAAGCTTACCTGCCTCACTTAGGTCTTGCCAGCTCTTAGAAGGGATTTCCAGTGAGAAGAATCACACCCTTGTCTGTTCATGGGCTCAGAAATTTTAGATCTCCCCTTCCATAAAAGAGGCCTGTCTATATGGTCACATGCTCAGAAATCACCATTATTCTTGACACTAAATTATAAAAAATAACAAAAAAAGTTGTTATAAAAATGAGAGCAAACATAAATCAATAACTCTATGCTGAGATATAGGCAGAGATATGAGACTAAACAAAGAGATAAAAATATTGGAATGATTTTACTCATCCCTGCATCTCATCTGTAAGCTCTAAAAATGCAGGTCCTCCTCAGCTCTTCCCTCTACAATGGGTGTGAGTGGGTAAATTAGAGAATCAGTGAGCATCCCTGGCAGCTTGGCTGCTGCAGGCTCCATGGGTTCCCAGAACTCTGACTGCTGATGGCATCTCATGGGCTTCCAGCACCACGGTCACTCTGGACATCCTCCATTTCCCAGTACTCCTGGTCTCCTGGTTCTGGCAGGAAGGGGAGGGGAAGGAAGGGGTGTGGATCTCTGTGGTTCCTGCAGCACCCAGAGTGCCAGAAGTGCTCAGTGCCACCCATGTGGGGAGGGAGAGCACTGCATTGTGTGATGCTTGAAGGACCTACCAGTCTTTTGTCACACTCCACAGAGCATGTGAATGTAGCATGGATTACTGCAAAATGAAATGATACAAAATATTACTGGCTCTCTACAGAGCCACTTTTGGTGTGCCTCGTTCATTTTCAGAGCATCTTATCAGGTGCATATGTCTGCACCCTCGCTTCATGAAATGTTTCAAAGGCGTTCAGAATGTTTCACATGTTATACCTGTCCACAGCCTTATCGATACCATTTGTCCAGTATAGGACTTTTCTTTCTGAGTAAGGTTGGCAGAATTACCAAATATGTACCAGGTATTAAGAGATCTTTAAAATTGAAAATGTCATCATTTTATAATTTGAGATGTGCAGGCAGAACACACTTAAAAAAAAGTTTATAACTGAGTCTTTAATATAGATATCTGCTCTGCTTCTGCTTGATGCCAAAACGGCTGTTTCATGATGGCTGTAAATAAATATTGTACCGTGCACATCATCCTTTCAGAAAAGTTGCGTATACAGTTTAGTATGACATTTGCCTCCAGACTCTTGGCTTATAGGTTATCATTTTCACAGAAATTCCTGACAACATACAGGAACTATATGAAGAAACATAAAATACAGAGCTGGAAGGAACCTCAAGTATTTATCTAGTTCAACCCTCCTCTTCTAACCTGCATTTTAAAAACTTGCAAAGAGGGAGATTCCATAATCTAGAAAAATCTGTTCCAACAGTTAACCATCCTCACAATGAGAAAGGCCATGTTAACTTTCAACCTAGATGCTAAACCTGTTGTAATTTAAGAATATTCCTCCTTGTTCTGCCCCCTAGGTCTTCCAATCTTTTCACTTAAGTCATGTTTCCTAATAATAACGTTCAGCTTTAATTCACATTTAAAAATAATACAGATCCACCATGTTTCCTGATGTAGCATATCCCAGGGCAGACACACTCTAAATATCATACTTTACTCAGTGGCTTGGAAGTGGCTTGCACTGGCTGAGGCCAGTAGGCTGGGGGGCACTCCCACATGCCATCCAGGAAGCTGCCAGAGCACCCCCTCTCTCCAGCTCCCTTCGCCTCTCCCCACCTCCACTCCCTACCATCTGATGGGGATGGGGAAAGGGAGAGGAATAGAGTGTCCTTGCCATGCACTGTCTTCAGCTTGCTGGCTTGAGCCTTGGGGGAGTTGGCTGGGCCCACATGGCAGGGGGGCTCCTTTCCCCCAGCCTCTTGACAGCTGCAGTTTGGAGCCACATGTGGCTTTTTACTGTATCAAGAACTGGGGGTAGAAGAGGTAGAATGGAGTAACTATGCCTCATATGCCCAGCCTTTTCTGTCTCCTCTCCTGGGTGCGGAGTAGAGCTGGGCCTGTGCTTGCCAAGAGCAAATGAGCACCGGCTGAAGCTAGCATACCCCGCTGTGAGGGGGCCCTGGGTTGCCAGAGGGCTGCAACCTAACTTCAGTCATGATAGGATCTGGTACAGATGTTTAATGAAGCACTCTAGCCTTAAGTATTTTAGTCTGATACCACATCCGGCTCGGACTCAATAATCTGTTTAGGTCCCTTCCAACCCTAGAAACTATAAAACTAACACATCCTTCCAGGGTTATCTTAGATTGAGAGCAACCATTTCTAAAAAGTGCTTATGTGTGGTGAATTTCTTTTAGGTTACACCTATAAAGCACTTTTTGCATGCTTATTGTGCAATAAGTATAACGTAGCTACTTAGCCCTGTATGTCACCTTGGGCTACGATTTCAGTATATATCACGGGCTAGTATTATTATATGAGATTATACCTCCACTGAAAGGAAGAGAAAATATCTAGCAAGTTCTGTCTCTCTTTATAATACAATAATACGATATAAGAAAATTCATTAGCTACTTGTAGGTACTGCATACATAACATGGATTTGTAACATTTGCTGAAAAGTTTTAGAGAAAGACATTATAAAAAATATCTTCTAAAGTTTTTAGAATATATGTAGTGCCTGGGAAAATGTTCCCTAGACTATATTATTTCTTTCTTCTCATTCCTTCTTACAAATTTGTATCCTATATAAATTGAGAAGCAGAAGTCTTTTGCTAACAAAATATTTTTTCATGTGATACTTCATAGTCCAGTATTACATGGCACCTAAGTTGTTCTAAATATTGATGGCTTTTTATATTCTACATTAAAGAAAGTTCCTTTAAATTTCCTTTAAAAGGGAATTAAATAACCCATGATATGATAAAATGGACATAATTCTCTAGAGAGTAAAGAATAATTTATTATGGTGGTTTTTTAATTACAGTCCAACCTAGTGCCTCATTGAACTTCCACTAGAAATGAAATGGAGTCTTTACCATGCCGTATACCAATTTAGCTAATAAAATTACATGCACAAAAAACCCCCCAACCTTATCCTTTTTTAAAATGAAGGTTGTTTAATTTTGATAGATTTTAACATTACATTCTTTTGGCTTGTAATGTAATTAGAATTTTGGAATAGGCAGAGATTAGAGAGTCTTTTCTTTTTACTCTCTACTTGACTGAGAAATTGCCGGCGGAAGCATACTGGCATGTGACAAACAAACAGGCAAAGGTTTTCACAGCAAGGCAATTTCTACAAAACTAAAGTTCTTCCCAGAGTTTGCAACATATATTAATTCAAAGGTATGAAAAGTTTACCTCAGCTGAGAGATTTTTGATTCGAACCCTTCAAGTTTCTTTCAGTGTTAAGATTATCGGATTTTTCAAAATTTCCTGTAGATAGATAAAACATCATAATTCAGGTTTTTTCCTCCTCCAGCTCCATCCCTGCCTCAGGAGGATCCTCAAAACTAGTGGTATTGGCTCTTGATATTTTAGTGATATAGTGCAGCAGGAAAATGGCAAAATTAGTCTAAAATAGTCCTTCACCAGAAAGAAAAGGAACATGGCAGAAGGAACTCCCTCCTTTTTAACCCTGCCCCTAAAGAAAGTCAGAAGCTTGTAGAAGCATATCTTTACTATAGAAGAAGAAAACAGCTGACCATTTCTGAGTGGGTTGGGTCATCATTTTTCCTCAGCTGCTGATTTTGTACTACCCATTTATCAGAATGACCCAAAACACTTCTCCAGGTGATTTCCCTTCAAGTTCTCTGGTCTGCTAAGTCCTTGCTTCACTAACCAAGGAAGAATTAGAAAGATGCTATGCCCAAAGCCAGGGAATAGATAGGAAGGGAATGCTCTTTTTTGTTTTTATGTGGATAATGGATGGCCAGGCTCCATCTTAATTTAAGTCTGACCTACCAAAGATAGAATAGCAGTATAATTCTAGTGAAAGCTAGAACAGTGCTAGTAATTTATTTTTGAATTTGCTTACTGAATTGAAAAATGGGAGAATAACATTTGGCATGTGCTAAAAAATAATGAGAATAACAGCAATAATAATAAAAATATAAAATAAAACATTCTCTTGATCTTAAATGAAACTCAGATAAAAACTGGGATCAAACAAAACATTCTGTTTGACCAATAATGAAACATTTTATTTATGCAAAAAAGCGTTAAAACAATATACTACAATTTTCCCATTATTTGGTCTATTTCTTTATTCCATGGAACTCTTTGTAGACTTCAGCAAGAATCTGCAAATAATTTCAGTCAATAACAATACGCATTACTGGAGCCAAAATAATTGACTGAATAAGTGGGCCAGCTTTAGTAAAGACAGCATCTTTTGAAGCAGAAATGAAACATGCCAGCACCACCTCATCTTCCCAGTATTTCTCTAGTAATCCAAAGTCCAGCAAGTCTGGTGAACTATCAAGAAAGACTGCCTTGAATTCAGGATGTCCATATAATAACAAAGGGTATCATTAATTACCAGGTGCCTGTTTCAAATACTGCCCTGGTTTATACTTCCACATAATACAATTGATGGAGATATTTTTGTCCTAACACCTCTTCTCTTTGATGTTTGTGGTATTTTGACTGCATTGTCTGTGTCCCAGGTGGTACTCAATTATGTACCCCCTATCCAAATGAAGGGATGTTAGCAGGTACATCTGTGCTGTGGGAGGCATAGCTTCTTGGCTATGTGAAGCTTCCCTCCTCTCCCTATAGAGTAGAGCCAGGACACATATTAAGGCTTAACTATATATGTTTTTAATAAGATATAGAAGTTATGGTGTGTGTATACACACAGACACAGACACAGACACGCACACACGAATTACAGGAACTATAGATGGCATATACTCTATACAAATATGCTATTCACAGGTGAGGGATTAAGTATTCAAAACAGGGGAAGGCTTTCATCAAACAATATGCATTCTTATACTCTAAAAGGGTGCAAGTTTAACAAAGCTTGAGGCACAGGTTTTACAAAACACACAGTGCAGTGTTCACAAAATATGAGGCATAGAGCCCAGAGAAAGTAAAGAAGCAAGCTACATCAGAGCAACATTGGTGACCTGGGGACAGAGGGCCCTCCAGAAAGGGAAATGGGAGCACCATAATGTCCCTGTGGCACCCTCTATCATTACTTAAATGACCAGGAGGATGGGGCCCTAATCCCCAACCTCCTTTTGCCCCCTTCCAGGGTCTTCCCGGTGGCTTTTCTATAAAGTGGGCACTCCTCCCCTGTGGGAATTTCCCTTCTCATGCTCCCAGGACCCACAGAGGCTCTCCTTGTCTCCCTGGTGGAGTGGTTCCTCCCTCTTCAGGGGCCCTAGCTGCATTGTGGGTCTTTTCCAGCCAGCCTGCTCAATGCCCTGTGCACTGTTGTGTGCACTGATGGCATACTCCAAGCCTGGAGCAACCTATGAGGCCTGCCGCCTCTGCCTCATGCCTGGGGCTTGGGATCCAAATGGCTTGGTGCCACACTGCAGTTCTAACCCATCTGGCACCCTCTCCGTATCAACTCATATGCTGTCTGCCTTGCCTTGTGCAGGGGTTGAAGACCTGAGCTTCCATGTGCAGCTCTGGGGTCTTGGTCCACTCCTGGAACCTCCGTGCACTGGCTGTGCCATGTATACCTGGCCTCATGCCAGGGCTGGAGACCCAAGCTGCCGCCTGTAGCTCCATGGCCTTGATCTGCTCCCAGACCCTCTGTGCACTGGCTGTGTATTGAGTACCTGCAGCTCTGGGACCCCAGTCCACTCCCAGACCCTCTGTGCACCGAGTACCCAGCCTTGTGCCTGGGCTTGGAGATCCGAGCTGCCACCTGCATCTCCGGTGCCTCAGTCCACTCCCGGTCCCTCCGTGCACCAGCTGTCCACTAATGCCATGCTTCCTCACAGTGGGGCTAGGAGACACAGCTGCTGGCTCTCCCCATCCAGCGAGTCTCTTTGGGCTCTTCTGGGGTAACCAGCAGCTGCCCTGCTGGACAGCTCTGCCAGGTCTTCTTAGCCCTCTTCTCTGTCGCTTGTCACAGCCACCCATGTGCCAGGCATGCTGCCTTTTTATTTTCTCTGGGGGCTCTGCCGTCAGATTGAAGAAGGACCAATCAGAGCAAGACGAATTAGTTCCCTCTCTGATCCAGCTTTTCCACCTGATCCCTTGGTAGGGGCAGAGCAAGCCTTTCTCCACACCTTTCCTATTTGGTGATGAATGCCCCACCAATCACTTCGAGCCTTTCCAAGCCAGTGAGCTGGGCTGCTGCTGGCAAGTCTGCCACAGTCTGGAAATGTGCTTTTTAAAGTAGAGTGCACATAATATATTACTGAGTTGCACAGGGTTTGGGCCATCAACTTTGAATTCATATAGATACATGGCCTTAACAGATTTAGCAGGAGTATTCATATGAATAATTTTTCAGGTATAACTGGCTCGCAGATTAGGCCCATGGTGAATGGTTGGTGTTCAGGGAAAGAGAACTGTCTTTGCAAGACAACATTTCTCCAGATGTGAGTGCTCTTTGTACAATGCCTAAGGCTAATCTTGAAAGCAGTCTGAATCTAGCTACCACTTCTCTTGAAGCCCTGCTGTGTAATGGAAGTAACACAAGGCGCTCATTCAACATTTCATTATTATCAAAACTCTGACATTTAATTTTGTTTATGTTCATTGAACCTTTATTTAAAAGTTTCGATTTGATGTGAGGAAAATGGAAAACAAAGGTCTTTGGGGTTATTAAAATTCATACCAGGGAAACAAATGAGTGGAAAGTAATAGAAAATGTGTTCTTTCAACTACAGGTTCCGTGCTTGTTTGTACAACTGAAATCCATGTGGATATTATTTGTGTAGCCCTAGGCAATCATGTACTAAACATCTTTTGTGCTTCAAAGCATGAAGCACAAAAATACAGGATATTTAGTTTAATTTAGGGGGAAATCCAAAAGTAATCAGAATTGGAATGCCCTTTAGTGGCAGGGTAGTTATGGATTTGCAGTAATACCATGAAACCATTTTTTTTTCTTCTGTGTGATTACCCCAGGTTGTAGTTGAGCACCTGTTCTAGAGGCCTGATTTTGAGTTGACAGCTCATCTTGAAGTAGGTAACAGGCAATTCTAAATGTAACTCAGCAAAATTTAATATCAGGTATTAGGTTCAATGGGGTCAAGCTGAATTTTCCAGGTCTGAACTAATGAAAAGCTAAATTACATTTTAGTTGCATATTTAACCTTTTTGTAGAACAGAGTTAAACTTATGAAAAGGGTTATATAAATAACTGCTCTGAAGGTGAATTACCTGTGCTATATAACTTGGTAATTCATTATATGTCAAGCAACTTAAATTCTGGGAATGAGACACTGCTGTGACGGCTTTAGCTACCCATCAAATATCCTGGACGTTAAATTCAGTTATTGAATCTCAGACCTTATCTGCCCCAACTTTTTTATTCTAGCTTGAGACTCATTTTAGCAGAAATTCTGAGACTTTCTGAAATGGTCTTGCATATGTGTTCAAATGAAATATACTGCTGTGCTTACACAGGAATTCCCATCATTTCTACCACTGCTGAAGCCAGGTGGGTATTAGCAGTGGTCAGGAACTGTAGGGAACATATCATTCTGTGGATTCTAGTATCTGTAATGAGATTTGAAACCAGGATTTTAAGCAATGGTTGGGTACATTGCACAGTATAACCCTGAGCCTAAGTTTTATGTCATCACTAATGGCCAGATTTTCAGAGCTGTTCAACACTTGCAGTCTCAACTAAAGTTAGTTGGAGCTATTGATTTTGAGTGCACAAGATAATTGTGGGGAGTGCAAGAGGAGACCAGCATGGCTAGAGAGGAATCTCTTCGATGAGTTGAAACTCAAAAAGGAATCCTACCAAAAATGGAAACTTGATAATATTATTAGGAAAGTAAAGAAGAATATTTCATGGGTGCTCAGGGAGAAAATTAGGAAGGTCAAGGCATAATCTGAGATGCAACTGACAAGGGACATAAAAGACAATAAAAAGTTCTAAAGGTATTTCAGAAGTAAGTTGAAGACCAATGAAACTCTAAGTCATTTACTGACTGTTTAAGGCAATATGAGTGACTGGTGCCTCCTGAATGGGGGGAGGAGGGGCAATTGTAGAAGCCGCCGACAGCGGTGGCCCTTTGGGGGGGGACACCAGCCCTTCTGACAGCATCAGTGTTGGCCGTCGGGGGGTGGGGCCACGCACCTTTGTGCTCCCCTTACCAGTTGCCTATGGAAAGCAACCTAGTAAGGGATGATGCAGAGAAATCTGAAGTATTTCATCCTTTTTTTCACTTCAGTCTTGACAAACAGGGTTGGCTACCAGATGCAGTTGATTGAAAAGATAAAGAAGAAGATAAACAGCCTAGTGTAGTGGATGAACTGGCTAGGGATTACGTAGAGAAACTAGATGTTTTCAAATAGGTAGAGTTGGATGGGATGCACCCTAAGGTACTGAAGAAACTGGCTAAGGTAATTTCAGAGCTACTAGCTATCTTCTTTAACTCATACAGGTCAGACAAGGTCACAGATGATCAGAAAAAGGCAAATATAGTGCCCATCTTTAAGAGGATCTGGAGAATTGTAGACCAGTCAGTCTCACTTCAAGAACTGGAAAGCCCACGGAGCAGATCCACAAGGAATCTACAGAGAAACATCTAGGCTAGGGACGTCCATTCAAAAAGCCTGAGCCTGAATTGATTCAGTCTTTGCAGGTTAGTCTAACCTGGGTAGGATGTAACTGGACAGACATGCTCTCTGGACTGAGGAAATTCAGGCATATGCCTGCAGAGTGGCTCAGGCTAGAAGCCGGGACAGAGCAGAAGAAAGGGCACAGCCCTGCTGGGTTTGGGAAGAAAGTCCTGCCCAGGCCAGAGAGCATGCCAGGATGCTGGGGGAGTCTGATTTAATTTAATCAGCAAGGGGTATGGGACAGACATTGCATAAACTGGTTTGAGCCAAATCAGTTAAGTCTGATACTACATTAAACCAGGTTTATCTCAAACCAGTTTCAGCCACTTTCAAACTGGTTTATGTATATTTCACATCTGTTCTGTTACAGGTTTAAACCAGTTTCTGGTCATTTAAACTGGTTTATGTGTAATGTCTGTCCCTAGCCCAATAGGAGAACAAGGTGATCAGGAACAGCCAGCATGGATTCACCAAGAAAAAGTCACACCTGACCAACTTAACTTCCTTCTAGGATAAGGTGACAGGCTCCGTGGATTGGGGAGAGCAGTGGATGTCATATACTTTGACTTTAGCAAGGCTTTTGATACTCTCTCATAAAACATCCTTATTAAAAAGCCACAGAAATATAGACTAGACTAAAATACTGTAAGGTATATATGATCCAAGTTAACTAGTTGGATCATTGTATTCAAGGAGTAGTCCTCAATGGATCAATGTTTAATTGGGAGGAGTTATCAAGTGGGCTCCCCAGGAGTCTTTCCTGAGTCTAGTATTATTTAATCTTCATTAATGATTTGGATGCATTTGAGTGCATGCTTAAGAGGCACTCTGGATGATGCGCTAGGATGCAGAATGACCTGGGTATATTGGGACAATGGTGCATAATCAACTAGATGAAATTAAACAAGAACACAAGCAAAGTCCTGAACCTGAGACAAAATAATTGCATGCATAAATATGGACTGGGGAGTGACTGGTCAGGCTGTGGCACTGCAGAGAAAGACTTAGGGGTTACACTAGAACCTGGTGTAGATCATATGCTGAATATGGGCTAACTGTGTGATATATTGGCAAAAAAAAAAAAAAATCCCAACATGATACTTGGTTGTATTAACAGTCATCCCACTTGCAAATTAAAGGAAGTGATTCTTCTACTCTGTTCAGCCCTGGTGAGGCTTCAACTGAAGTATTGTATCTAGTTTTGGGCCTCACACTTCAGAAAACATGTAGATAGATAGGAAAGAGTCCAGAGGAGAGGTACAAAAATTATTAGAGGCCTGGGAATTATGCATTATGAGGAGAGGCTAAAATAACTAGGTTTATTAGAAGAAAAGGCTGATAACTGTCTTCAAAAGCTAAAGAGCAATTATACAGGTGATGGAGATGGGCTTTCCTCTGTGGCTGTATGGGACAGAACTAGAAGCAAGGGATTCAAGCTAGGGCAAAGGGAATTTAGGCTGGAGATTAGGAGGAGCATTGAACTATGCTCATCAGACTAGTAATATTCCAAGCATTGGAACAGGCTAACCAGAGAAGTTGTGGAATCTCCATCCTTGGAGATTTTCAAGATCAAATTAGATAGATGCTTGGCTGGTATAATCTGATCAGGGCTGATCCCTTCCTTGAGCAGGGGGCTGGACTAGCTGAATTTCTGAGGTTCCTTCCAGCACTACTGTTCTATGATCCCATGACAAATGGCTTCTCAAACTTCTGTCCAAATCCTATTAAACCCCAGAGAATCCAACCCTCAAATAGGACTATATGCATCCTTATTTTTGCCTAACTAAAAACAGATTTGTATATCCCCAAAGACTCTCATCTAATCTATCCCTTGCTTTTCAGATATTCATATCTAAAAAATATGAATGATGTTTTCTTTTTTATGTATTTTGGAAAAGATAAGATCATGGATATCAGTCAAATTTTGACCTGACCTGCTCCAGTGATTGCAATGGGCTTTGAATAAAGTGATTATTACTTCCCTGGAGAAGAATCCCACAATATTTAGAGTGATTTATGTTAGTAAACTATGCTGATTTGTCCTAAAGATGAATCAATTTAGGAAAGCTTCAAATTTTAGCTTGGCTGAGGTGACCACTCAGAAATGCCATTGCTCATTTGGAATTTATCCGCATCTTATGACATTTCCTGATTTCTACTTCACAGTATCACATTTTGTCCCAGAGGTGTTCAAATATGTCCTATAGGTTCCAGTTGGCCCTTTTGTCTAAACTTTCATTCTTTTGATGCCATTCCAGAAAGGGTGATTCTCAGGTCTCTCTCCCTTCTCTGACATAACCAGACATTCTTGGAGTCCCAAACCATTGTACACATCTCTAACTGTAGCAGCCCATAGGTTATGACATTTTATTCAAGGAAATACTATATTTTATCACATATTTTATAACTAAGTATTTCCATCATCTTGGTATTGATCACCAGATCATAATTTGTTCTGATATGTCAGTTCTACTTTGTGTACCTACATCAGTTTTCATTGCTTCAGAGGTAGAACAGAGAGCAGAGTTTGAACTCCCATTTCTAAGATGAGAAGCTTTCAGCAATGCTCTTGAAGGCTGCATTCCTGACAAATTCAAATATGGAAATCCTGAAGTGAACGTTAGACTGGCTGGGAGAATTAAATGTTTTTCCAGATATGTCAAAGACTTCAGACTGAAGAGGCAGGGGTCACATAGAAGATATGTTCTCCCTCAAATGTGATCTAAATGTAATTAATTAAGATGAAACAACCACAGTTCACTGCTGCAAATGTAAATCACAGCTGTTTGTGTAGTTTGGATAATAGAAATCTTATTTATCAGTGTGGAACAAAGCACACCCAAAGTTTCTCTTCAAAGATCAAAATGTTGATGTCTGATCAAAGTCTATTAACATTTGAAAACATATACACTCTGGCAAGCAGCATAACATGCTGTCACTTCATGGCATCAATTCTTAGAAACATATTGGCTTATTCAAAAACTAAACTGTGAAACAGTAGTGATGTCAGTTTGCTAGAGAGAAGTTTGATTATTTTTAATATTCACTAGACACCAAGCATGAAATGATGTTGGCTAAAGCCAGGTCTCAAAAGCTTATTCTATTTGTCATAAATTACAAATACTAGAAAAAAGTGAGTAGGTTAGTCAACTGTGAGGGAATTACTGGAGGTAATGTCACTACTGTTAAGAAAAGAAGATACTTAAAATGAGATTAGAGGTATAACGTTTCTTATATGTGATGTTTTGTATGGTAATTTGCTTTAGGAATTACAGCAAATTCTATGGGATTAATATATTTTCAGGGGGGTAAACCTTATTTAGGCAAAGAAAAAGGTCATTAGGAATATTTAGTATGTGAATCTGCATGAGACATTGATAGGATTGCCAGTAGATGTGTGATAGTCCAAATAAGTAAAGCTAACAAAATATTTAGGTGTATTTACTCTTTTTTTGCAGGAATGGAATCTATTTAGCATGCATGTAGAGGTCAGTTTTGGGGGGGTGGGAATTGCATGAAGCCCAATTATTTAAACAATTCCTATCAGTCTCTTTGCCCTCCCTTTATCCTGTGTAGGTGGCAAATACAATATTTCTTTCTGATTGTGCTAACATGCTGTGGATTTTGTGATGAAAACAGCCTAACATGAGGCCATTGAGTTCACTTCCATGTCTAAAATAACTTGGAGTTTTAAACCATTTCTCAAGAAGTGAAAGCCAAGTATTGCTGGCTGGAAAAGTGACAATTCTATTTCATGACAGCTTTTCAAATGTCAACATTTGTTTGCATTCTGCACTGGAATGACAGCTCAACCCTTTGACCATTTTTGTGGAATTGAATTGTGTCAAAGCACATGTTTTGATACAAAATGTTTATCTAAGAGTGTGTGCCCACATCAGTGTGTGCCCACTCTCTTTCTATCTGGCAGTGAACTGGAAATTCCCGTCAGAAACCTCCTAATCAAAACTCTGTTGAAATAGGTATGTCTCCATAAAACATTTTGCCTTGATGTATTTTGACCAAACATTTGTAAAGGCCCTGAGACACTTTACACACAGAAAACACTGAACTAAAAAATTATATAACTTCTCCATAAGCAGGACTAGCACTGTAAAAACAGGATGGGACTACCTGCCAGCTGGCATAGTCCAATGCTTCTCCTAATCTCCAACCTAAATTCCCTTTGCCCTAGCTTGAAGCCCTTGCTTCTAGTTCTGTCCCATACAGCCAGAGGAAAGCCCATCTCCATCACCTGTATAATTGCTCTTTAGCTTTTGAAGACAATTAAAATGCAATATATCCTTACATACAATAACCTATTTAGTTTAGTGGCAGAACTGTCATTGCCTCCAATAGTACAAGAATGGAGCCAATAGGAATCTAAAAAGTGATCTGCTTTGTTTTCAGCATACTGTCTCTTTGCTACTGCTTGAAACACTTAAGGAAAAAAACAGAAGGACTGGACAATTTGTAATTGCAGTTATTTTTGTTTTTTCTATATGTATTCAGAAAACCAGTTTTATGTAACACCATGCAGGAAGATATTAGTAACGTAACTAGAGACATAGGACTATTTTTACTATATTGGATGCATTTGTAAAGGGTATGCCCTTTTGAGCTAGGATCACAAATCATGCCAAGTTACAGAAGTAGAGGGAACTCAGTCACCAATATGTTGATATTCAGGATATTTTCTCACTTTTATTTGAGTATGTAATTTATTTTTCAAATCATCATCATTGCTGGTACTCTATTCAGCTGCTCCTTTAAGTTATACCTGGCTACAACATGCACTTTCCCATACCATATTCCAGTATGTATTTTGCACAGTACATACTAAGTGCATAGTATATTTGGAAAAGATTTTTGAGTAACTGCCATCCATCACTCTTATTTAGTTCCTTTTCATTATGTCATATCCAACCTGCAGTACAAGTTGATCCCATCTCTTTCTTGCTTGAGAATTGAAGAGCAGGTGCTATAACCCGTTTTGCCTCACACTTATTCTGTGAGGGTGCAGTTACACGTTACACTGAGACCATACTACATCTGTGGACTGTTAAGCAATGTTAAAGTTAAAACACGCTGTGAGCAGTCTCACATAAGGGTTAATACTGTTTCTTGCCTGCACAGCTCTGCCCTGCCACTGGACAGCTGATGAGCAGGGACGTGGCTTGGAGCCAAGGCACTTGGAGTCTAACCTTGCTGGGGAGGGGGGAGAGGGGGCAAACGGGAGTGGGGAGCAGACAAATAAAATAAACTTTTGAGACCTGGCTTTAGCCAGCATCATTTCATGCTTGCTGTCTAGTGACTATTAACAATAATCAAACTTCTCTCTAGCAAACTGACATCACTACTGTTTCACAGTTTAGTTTTTGGATAAGCCAATATGTTTCTAAGAATTGATGCCATGAAGTGACAGCATGTTATGCTGCTTGCCAGAGTGTATATGTTTTCAAATGTTAATAGACTTTGATCAGACATCAACATTTTGATCTTTGAAGAGAAACTTTAGGTATGCTTTGTTCCACACTGATAAATAAGATTTCTATAATCCAAACTACACAAACAGCTGTGATTTACATTTGCAGCAGTGTACTGTGACTGTTTCATCTTAATTAATCCTGGGATGCTGGAGGACTGTAAATTGTTCATTTTACTTCTGTGGACCAGAGAGCGATTACCTTAATATGAGCCAGGTAGCACAGCCCAGAGACAACATTTGCCTCAAGTGGCATAACTCTGAGATGCTCCAAGGGCACTTAGCATGACTTAATGAGCTTCAACATTCAGAGGCTCACATTTTAAGTGCTCTTAGTATGATCTACGTGTAATGTGAAACTTCACCCTGAGACACTGAGTAAATCACATAGGCCCAAATCCCTAACGTTATTTTGGTGTACGTATCTTATTTAGGCACCTCAATCATGTAAAAAACTGGGGCCTTAGTTTCAGTAGAGCTCATCTGTAAAATGGGAGTTTATCTCTCTTTCTCAAGGATATTGAGAAATAAACACATTCAGACCTGCAAAGCACAGACACAATGGTGAGAAGGATCTCTAAGTACTAGAGAAAATAATAAACGGCATTCCAAACTTGCTTGCTAGTGCAGAAGGATTACTCAGATTGCATACATTTAAAATTAAGTGTAAATCATGGCAGAACTGAGGCCAACAATGTGTTAAATAAACTACTTGGTATTAGTCCAAAAACAAATCTGTCTTCTCTTTTTCACCTAAAGTAAATTTAAACTCTTGCCATTTGAACTGCCAAATTATGCTGCTCTCTTTTATTTAGGAGGGTTCCAAATATTTTTGGAGAAATTAAAGGGTATTCTGATTCAGTTCAGATTCAGAGATTCAGCCACTGAATTGGGCCAAATCTCAGCCAAATCAAATAAGGGACCGAAGCTTCGCAAAGCCCTACTAACCAGATGCATCTTGGTTTACATCTTAAATGATGTCAAACTCATGCAAGACCGAGAATCAAAGACAGACTCCTTTCTAAAAATATCCTCAACATTCCCCACATACAGGAGGGTCAGTAAATCTATTCTAGTTGACAATAACTGCTGGTATATATAACATATCTTTTGTCAGGATGGTGGGGAGGGAGAAGGACATGGGTAGGGGTAGCAAGCAGTAGACATAAACTTTGAAATTACATGTTAACTCTAGTCACAGCCAGTACTGAATAAAATCTGTATAAGATATACAGAATTTTTGTACCTGCATGTATATATAATCACACATAATTACATGACAGTGTTGTAATAAAAAATGCGTTATCTCTAAATCCCCATTGACATTGATCGTTGTGCTAAATAGGCAGCCAAGGACTTCATGCACAAAGCATTGTTCTTTTACCAAAACCTTTAAAAAGGGGAGATCTGATCTGAGTTCAGCTCCTGTCATTCCATATTTTAGGTTTTGTTGGATATTATTATTTTTCTCAAAAACTAGACGGACTTTTGAAAAACTTACTGGAAGTTAGATGAGGGTAAGCCTGATTTCCATAGAAAAGGAGAAAGTTAATCTATTTTACTACCATGGGTGACTTTTCTCATAAATTTCACAAGTATTGGAGCAGAAATTTAGACTCCAGTGGATAAATGTGTGTATGATGAAGGGAAGCAATGATTAGGGACAACTTCGAAGCTGGCATCTGCCCTAAAGAAGCAAGTGCTTGCATTACTGGAAATATCTCTAAGAATAGCAGTAAAAGGCTTCTAAAGCCAGCAACTATTCTTTTAACTAGGTCCATTTCCACTCTAGTTTCAAGTTTACTCAAGAGATATGTAAATGAAAAGGGCAGTGTGGAGTTACTGCAACAAAGGAATGTACCCGGATGACAAGCAGGCAGACTTAAAAACATAATATTCCCTCATGTTCATTTCTATTATAATGATACAATTATTCAATTCTCTATTAAAAAAAAGAATTCACCTTTTTCTCTTCATCTCTTGAAAAGAGGCCTAATCAGATGATAAGTAAAATATTACCAAAGTAGACCTGCCCAATTTAGGGGGCTAATTATGAACAAATTCACTCTGTAGTAAATCAGGAGCTTGGAGGGAGACAAAGATTAGAGTGCCATTGCACGAGTGATGATGCATATTCTATTGCCCCAACACTATGACAATATGAACAGAAAAGCTGAAAGAGAAAAGCATAGGAGACAGTGGCTGTAGCCCCATTCTGTGGCTGAAAATTAAAGGACATCTTTAACCTCTGCCCTCAAGCTTTCACTTCTTCACCTTCATATGGGCAAATTGAACTTTACCCAGTAAAAACAGGTACAGCAACAACCACTTACTGTGTGTAAACAAAAAATCTTATTTTGCAGCAATACCCATGGAAAAGGAGTATAAGGAAAGAAGAATGATGTCTCTTCTCCCGGTTTCTATCTGTCCCTATATGGGTAGGAGTATAGAGAGTGGCCTAAAAATTGCTCTAAATATCTTCAAATTCTTGTAATTAGCATTCTGCTCAGAAAGTAGAGTCTTAGTATACAAGCACATGATTTTAATGCTTTAGGCCTCTTTAGGATGACAAGATCTGAAAAAATTTACATAATATAACATCTGTTGATGAACTGTTGTCTGATTTACACAGCATTATGCTTCACAATGTAATACTGCAGTAAATGCCACCTGGTTTTGTATTTTGCTGTCAGTATAACAATAATCTAACCTTTAGCCCGTATGTTGTGTAAAGAAGTAAACGATCGACTGCTGTGTTAAACACACTAAACAAAGTAATTAATTAGCATCTTGCTGACAGGATTAAGCACAGTGGGTCTAGACATTTAAATTGCATATGAAGCAATACCAAGACAACTTTTTGGCAAAGTGAGTAAATAAAGAGGCAACCCCTTTGTTGCTGGTTCAGAGATTATGGTTTGGAATTGATTTATGAGGGAGTTCCTGTGGAACATGTTAATGATTATCAGGCAGTACTTTGATGTTAAATTATGTCTGAATTAACTCTAAAGTACTGAATGGGCATTGTGCCCAAGGAAGCTATACAGGCTGAGTTCTGTCATGGAGTTTTTGTGGGAAACACTTTGGAGAGGGCTGTCTAAGCACCTTTTCCTGTAGATCAGTGATCACCAACCAGTGGATCTTGATCTACTGATAGATCTTGAAGCCTCTTGCAGTAGATCTTGGAGTTGATCCAAGGCCGGGGTGGGTGGCTGAGTGCCCACATGCATTCATGTGTGTACCCCATCTCATTAGGTCAGTCCATGGTGGAGGGAAGGGGCAGGGCCTAGATCAAGGCCTTCGCAGTATAGGACAGTGCTGCAGAGGCAGGAGCAGGGGTAAGTTGAATGGAGCCCCAGCTGGGTGGGACTTACCTGCTGGGGTGGTGTGCCCCTCAAATATTTTTTTCTCTCTCTGCCTTGATCTGCCCCCCGCACTTCCCTCCCCACAGACT
>NW_017728914.1:15976987-15995374 GCF_001723895.1 Crocodylus porosus
GAGTGGCAGCTTGGGTTGCTTTTAAATGCCAAAAGTGATCTCTTACTTAAAAAGTTTGGAGACCACTGCTGTAGATAGTTTCATAGTAGGCCTTACAAATGCCCCTTTCAGCCCAAAGGAAGAAGGGAAGATAAATCTAGGTCTAAAAGTAGGCCTAGAGACTATCTTGTTCATGATAAGGATATTGGGTAAATGTTAGTTCCCACATTAACTGCTATAGTTTTGTTGCTGTAACTTTTTTGTTCATTGTGCTTAGAAAAGAAAGGGAGGCTTAAGAACCTGAAGGGAGAGCAATCAGGAGCCCCAGGGAAGGCATGGGACACTGTGATGGCCTGTTAACAGACTCTTTGTTTGAAGCAGAGCTATGTCCTGTGCTGTTTGGCACTCTATTCCCCAAATTTGAAGGGGCAAACCCTCCCTCCCTCCCACCTTCCCTAGAGCTGAGAAAAGAAGGAACTCTTTGAAGCTGGAGGTGCTACAGAGAGCCAGGGAAACTAGAGGCACAGAATTGGACAAAATTCTAACCTAACAATGACAGTGTCCAGTGACACTGAGTTTGTCTAGAGTTCTCTCTATATAAAAGGCTTAGTCCATCTGTCTCTGTGTGTGTCTGTCTATCCGTAATGCTCTTGTAGCACTCTGATTGGTTGTCTCAGCAGCCAATCAGAATGCTTACTGAAACAACCACATAGACAGACACACACACACGCCAGGGATGGAGAGGACAGAGCGAGGGGGCCAGGCCTGCACTGCACCACCACTACCCCGCACCACCATTACCTTCACCTCCAAAGAGCAGGGGGCAAGGCCACCACCTGGAGGCAGCAGTGGTGCAGGGTGCTGTCTGGGGAGGGGGATGGAGGGAACAGTGGGACAAGCTTCTCCCCCTCCCTTCTCCTTGGAGGTGGTGGTGGCACAGAGTGGTGAGTGGCAGGTCTCTGTCCCCCCCCCCATCATTCTTGATGATCAAGTCGCTAATCTGTAATAATAATAGGCTTATTCTGTCTATACAGAGTACTCTGATTGGTTGTTGTCACAGGGCACGAGGTAACAGAAGACACTTACCTGAAGCCCAGGGAAGGAGAAACGCCGAGCCAGAGGGAAAACCCGCGCGGCTTGTCAACCGCATCTTTGTACAGCTGCAGTCAGCAGCTGACGGCAGCGGTGAATGCCGGCTGTGGGATTTAAAAATGGCAGCCACCACTCCGGTGGCAGCGGGGAAGCACAGGAGCCCAGACGCAGCTGGAGCCAGCGACAGCGAGGGAGCTTTGGACGGGGATCAGCGAGCGAGCGGGTTGGAGGGAGCAGTGGCCCCTGAGAGGCACACGATGACAGGGATGCCAGTGGATGGCTGCAGGAGCGGTGGATCGGATGAGCGGACGGAGATTGGGACGTCCCAGGAGTCCCCTGAAGTAAGTGCCGGGACGCTGGGCGCGAGTCACCTCGAAGAGGGGTGAAGGATTGCCAATCACCTGGCTGGAGGGAGATCGAGGCAGGATCGCTGCCAAGATCAGCAGCTACAGGTTAAAGGAATAGGAGTGGAGCTGACTCAATGCAGTTAAAGGCACATTCCTTCCCCGTCCCATTTGGGTTAAGTAGGATCTGGTAGAGTGACGGAGAGGCTGTGAGGATATCGGTGACTCCAAGGGTGGAGGGTCCCACAGGGTGAAGGGCGTGTGGTGCGGGGTATTCAGATAGGGCAACTAAGGCACCGGTGTAGGTGTAGGTGCAGGGGAAAACAGTGAGGTGGGATCGAGTGCAAACCCCATTTAGGGAGCTCGCAGAAGTAACACGGAGCAAGCACAGGCACGTAGAGCCTATAGGTGGCGTGAGGCCAGGGTGTAGGGGTGGCGGAGCCCCGTGTGCAACCGGTGGGCTAAATCCCGGGTCACTGAGGGACCTTTGAACTAGCCCCGCCCACTAGGAAAACAGCAAGTTGTGGCAGGCAAGAGCGGGGTTGACAATGAGGGAGAACAAACACCCACGGTGTCAGGTCCAGACGGGGAGTAGCCAACGACCAGGAAGGCGGAGCTCCCAGGAACGACACAAGAAGGCCCGTTGGGGACAGTTGTCTTGGCAGCCAATCACAATGCTTCCTGAAGCAGCCAATCAGAGTGCTTCAGACAGACAGATGGCATGCTCCACTGAAGGAGGAGAATTAAAACGGCCTTCCCATGGCTGGGAGGTGAGCTGCCACAGCTGCAGGGGGCCCCAGTGCTTCCCTCTACAGTGTGGCACCCCTGAGGACCACCCAGGCAAGGTGCCAGTGTATGGGTGCTGCCTTGGGAGTGCTGCCACAATGGAGGGAAGCACCAAGGTCCCCCACAGCTCAGAGCCTGCTGGCAGCTCACTACCTAGTCATGGGAAAAGCAAGCAGGCTCTGGGAGGAAAAAAAAAAGATCAGGTCCCATGCCACTTTATTTTGTCCTCAGCAGAGCCTGCCCACATGAGCTGCTGCCAGGTTGCAAAGCCCCTGAGCTGCAGTGGGGGGCTGATGGTGGCAGTGCCCCCCAGGACTGCTTGGGTGGGATGCTAGTTGTGCAGGTGCCACCCCAGCTCACAGGCAGCACCTGTTGAATCCAACAGCGCATGGGGAGCTGGAAGCCTGGGTGTGCTCAGCAAAGCTTGAGCTTAGTGGGCTTCCAGCACCCTGTGCACCATCCCTGATACCTTTCCACCACCTGGGACTGCCCTGGGAAGGCAGCAGGAGGGCAGCGGGTATGGTGTCTTTCAAGGGTGAGAAGTTTTGATTCTGTTACATTATTCTGTTATTAAAGAATAACTCAAAAACCTGTGTTTAAATAAATACTTTTGCAATAAAAATTAATCACAAATATTTTGCGGGTTTCAGCTAGTTCTTAAATATTACAGTCAGTATTACAGAGTGCTATCAACTAAGGTGAAGATGCACATCTACTATACTTGCGTGTTGTCATTCTTGTTTTATGGTTCAGAAACTTGAAATACATATGCTAGGCGTATCAGGAGACTGAACAGCTTCCACATGAGATACCTGCACAAGATCCTGAAAATAAAGTGGGGAGACAAAATCCCAAACATAGAGATGCTGGAGTCTGTAGGAGTGACACACTTAGAAACCACTAGCAAGAAGATAAGGTTGCTATGGCTTGGCCATATCAGGAGAATG
Source organism: Crocodylus porosus (assembly GCF_001723895.1). Classification (NCBI taxonomy): domain Eukaryota; kingdom Metazoa; phylum Chordata; order Crocodylia; family Crocodylidae; genus Crocodylus; species Crocodylus porosus. The sequence goes on from NW_017728914.1 coordinate 15,980,136, forward strand.
GTAGGAGATCATATCCCCATGAATATTTTGTACAGTGAGATTTCAGAAAGCTTTAGAAAGCAGTCACCCTCTATGGTGGTACCATGACATGTACAAAAATGATATGAACTCATTCGATGTCAGTGTAGGAAGCTGGGAGGATTGCACAGAATCTGGTCCAATCTAAAAAGTATATCTGGCATTGGGTGTAGCTCAGCGTGAAGCAGCTTTGATCCAGAGGATGGAAGCAAAGCAAGAAACTAGGAAGTAGCATGCTGTAAATTTGGGTTCCAACTCAAACACATGGATCTGTGAAACTTATAACAAGCTGTGTCACCCTTGAATTGGGCTTCTCAGCCACAAGCAGATTCATTAGGCATTCAACTAGACCTCTTACACATACACCATGATCTACAGGATCAATGATATACGCAGAGTGCAAAGTCCTGTTCCTACTTTGAAAATTAAGTGTGCTCAGCAGTGTGCCTATTCAGTCCTCAATGAAAATTCAAGGCCTTAATCTCCAAATGGAATATGGTTTACTCCTTCACAATCAGATACAGAGAAGTAATAAAGCTGGGGTAGAACTGAGTTTGTGGTTTTTAAAATAAGGATTCTTTTACTGTGTATGAAGATATAACCTTTTATTCAAATGATTGCCTAGAATGACTCAGTAACTTCTGCCTATTCTCTTTTTACTGTCCGTGACCTGTTGTTCTCTGAATTACAATTACAATATAGAACAGACATCTTGTCTATAACATTCCAACCCACTGCATCAATCAATTGTTATGAGCAACTTCTTAAAGACAAATCAAGCAAACATTCTATTAAAAGAGAGAAATTACTGGTTTTTGCATGCTGTACTAATATGCAATCATTCATCTTCCCCCATCTCCTCTCCTTTTGTTCCTCTACATTTAGTTCTGCACAGAGAGAAACTTCAGATCCAGCTAATATAAACTTGAATTAATATTTCTAACACAGTATCTGAGCACTGTCATCTTTAAAACTTCTTGAAAATAAAACCTTGGTTTTATAATTAAATACATTCTCTAGTAATAATATCACAATATAAGTTGATTCTATATGTAATTCCCTCACCTGACACAGTCCTAATACTGTACAACTAGTCAAAAATGCATAAGCCATATAGGCCCACCTCCATTACTTTATAAACTGCTTTTTGGAGTGTTTTTTCTTGCTTGTTTGTTTTTTAGTTTTTATATGAAAGTTCAGAATATGTGTTTTAACAATGCAAATTTAAAATGCATATTTACTGCCTCACTCCTCCATTGGTGGTTCTTTGTTTATAAAAATAAAAAAGACAGCTTATGGACATGAAAAAAATCCAAAAAATGGTGCTTTACTTTCAGTTTGTCATGCCCCTGCACCTAGCACAGCACAGCACAGCACATGCCCAGAACATGCACTGCATTAGTTTGACCTGGCTCACCCAACATCTTTTTAGAGTAGGTGCTTCAGAGGGGCTTTTTGGCACTTTTATCTAATAGCTGATTGAGCCAGTTTTAGATAAAAGTGCCAGAAAGCCCTGCTGATGCACCCCATCTATGCAGACGCTGGGCAGCTAGATTGAAGTAATGTGCTTCCTCTTCCTCTAATGTGCTGTTTTCTTTGGGGGGGGGTTCCCTCCACATCTGTCAGCACCCAAAATTTTTACAGAAATGACTTAAAGTTGCTCTTACTAGCTCTGTAATAACTCTTTTGGGATAATTTCTTGAGCTTTTTATATTATATTCTACAAAAGCCTCAACCTTTGTCCTGACAGTTTATGTAGCATAAGACTTTAATTTTACCTGGCAGACAGAAGCACCCTTTGGTTATCATTGCAGTAGCAATAGCTGGAACTCTGTGATGCCTTGTAAGTGGGAAACCTTCAGGTTTTGTTTTGTTTTTTCCTGACTCAATACTATAACAGCTTTAGTTTTACCTCTGCCTATAACTCAGTTTACAGAAGTCTAACATGGACATAATATTTGTCTCATATGGGTGCTGTGCAGCCACATTACTGCTTGGCATTCTGTTTTCACATGCTGTTTAGGAGCCTTTCTGCAACCTCAGCATTAATCTTTACATCATGAGGATATATATATAATTCAAACTGCAATGAGCTTGGCATCTCAAATTTCCTAGATTGTTATTACACAGCAACAGCAGACGTATTTTTCAGAGGATTTAGACTCCGATGTTACATTAAGGGAAATGAAATGGTACAGGAAAAAAAAATCAGACATGAAAACAAGAAAAGTAATGCAAACTTGCCTACCAGAAGCCAATAGAGATTGCTTAAGCATATGCCAGCTTTCTGGTTACATCACATTCTTTTATTCTTTCGGGGAATGAGGACAGAGAGAGAGAGGTGTTTGTGGTAAGCCTGTGGCTAGGCTAGTGATTCTGGCTGAAAGTCTTTGAAAGGGAATGAGTAATCCCCAGTAAAGAACTTCAATAGCATAAAAAATAAAAAGAGTGTTGTGAAAAAAGAAAGATAAATGAGAGGGAAAAGTAATTCAGGGACTTGGAGTCCATTAGTTCTCTTGGAAATGTATTATGTTAATATGAGGCACTGCTAAGTAAAATCATTTACAAGGTAAACTCTAGTCACATGTGTGTAATTTAAATGAACAATATATTTAACTAATGGCTAATCTCTTCAGGGATACTTAAGAGGGTCCATTCTCCTTACGCTACAAGTTCTTTTCTTCTTCGTTTCACTCCTCTTGCTTTCTTTTTTACTACTAACATTTCAAGGAAAAGCAGGATCCTTGTTGCTTAAGAGTTCACCTGTAACTCCTATGTAGTTACCAGCCAAATCCAATTTAGCTCTAGGGACATATATGCTTTTATCCCTATTTTCAATAAGTTGAAGGAACTTAAGTAGAAGACTTGTGATTCAAGGTTACAGCATTTTCTTTCCTCAACTCATACCAGATAAAAACTTGGCTGTGGGATAGGAGCATAGTCAAGGAACATAGCCAGGACCATATGTCCTGTTTTAAACATCTGTCCCAACCATCCTGTTGGTTAATTCAAATAAATGCTATTGTCCCATTTTCAATGAGATTTCTAGCACAGGTATTTAAAATGGGACAGTTTTCAGTTCCAAATTTTAGAGGAAAGAGTAATTTGGGTGGTAGGGTGGGGGATGGGATGGGATGGGACCAGACAGGTAAACCATTTTTGTGCAAGAGACAGTTTTAACTTCTTCCAAAATTTCCTTTGTTACAAGATATGAAATCTATATCTTTAAATTTCATCAAATGCATAGAAACTCTCAATTTATTGCTATATTCTAGGTTCCTTCTAGATTCAGTATTTACTTGTTTGGCAACTATGGTGTAATTGAAAAATACACCACATTTTTTTCCCCCCATTTTCGTCTGTGTTCTCTGTATGCTCTGCCTGCCCTTGACATTCATAAATCTAGTAGATTCCTGGAATATAGGAATAAAATCTGACATTCTGTCACCTAAAACAGCTGTGCTTGTTTTTAACACCTTGCTGTAGACATCTGAGCTTGCCTGAGGTTGACCTTGAGTTCACAGGTGGTTTGGGAAGCTATTTACAAAATTTACTAAGCTTAAAAAATGGAGGTGAAAATTAAATTTAAAAATTGTTTTATATATTAATTTACATGATAATGCTGTCAAATTTGCTAAACAGAATATTTACCTGGCCTATGACAGATTACTGCTGTCTTTCAAGGGCCTTTTTTCAACTACTATTGTACAGTATATATACAATGGGGAGTAGAAGAGGCAGCCAGATCCTTGGACCTTAAGTCCCTGCATCAACTTCAAATTTGCTTGATTTATGTGGTCCTGAGTAAACGTAAGGAGCAATATGGGGGAACCAGTGAATTCTATGAAACACTGAAAGAGAACAGAGATCTCTTCATACTCCAAATAGTTGTTGAAAGACTTCCATTGAGTTCAGTGGAACTGGATAAAACTGTTAGGGCTAAATTTCATTCTGGCCTTGACATGGTACTGCAAGTTGTGGGAAGAGGATTAAAGATACACCTTGTATAACCAGCCTAGGGCAGCCCAAAATTACAGTGCCTGAACTCAGAGGAGTCCTCAGGAGATGCTTTCAATCAGAAGGGGACTAAGGAGGAGTGGAATTGACAGGTCCATGGCTATGTACACACTCATAATTGCATTAAGTGAAAATATACTCATAAAGGAATGTATCAAATTACTTCATGTTTAGCGCAACAGAGCAGGGAAATGTCTCTCATTCAGGCCTCTTTGGGGCAGAGAAGTTGTACATTACTCCCAGTATTTTGTATGCAATTCACAGTGAAGTCCTTGATATGAATCTTTCATAAGTCATATTTAGAACGTGTCATCAGATGACCATGACTGCTTTTATCTTACATTTTCCTACTTCTTTTTACACTGTTTTTCCATTGCTCTTTTAACTCATCAGAGATACAGCACTGTACACCCCTGTCTACTTACCAATCCATAATGTATGATGCCCTTTAAGGTACTTCAGATTTTACCCCCTGAAAATAAGAATGCCTATGAATAAATATAAGAGTGCCATAGATTTACCAGGGAACAGATTATGGCTATGGCTTTCCTTCTACCACTCCCACAGGCCTTCAGTCTGAGAGGGAGTGTGTACCGGATCTTTTTTTTTAACACTTTATAGGAATCACTACCGTCATTGTTTCTCTCTCCTCTGCAGCCAACCCTTAGCCAGCGACCCCAGCCACAAATGGGATTACAGCTTCAGGAATCAAATTCAAGCCTTCATTGTCATGTAGTGCTTTGATCATCTCCATCCGTGTTTTTGCATAACATTTAGCAGCATCTAGGTACCAAAAAAGGTCACAGTGACATATTCAGGTCAGCATAGTGACATAGCTACTATGAACTACAATAATTTTAACTTTTAAAAGTTTGATTGCAACCAGGAGTTTTTATTGGTATTTCACGCTAACTTAAGAGGCATGACTAAATTCTCACCTTCTGTCAACTTTTCTTCCCTAATTTATACATATCCCAGGAAAAAAAACAGCTTTGACAATTCCAGAAAATTGAGTGGCTGGGAACACCATGTATGGATTACTTAAGTGACCTAGTTTCAGAAGGACTCACGACTATTGCATATACAATACACTGAATCTCTCCTTCTGCCCTTGAGCTGTTGTACAGAGAGGTTACTATCAAAGGAAAATCATAAAAATAATATTTTTATTTTACTATCTAGGAGAATATTCTACTTGACCACTAAAATGTTAGTATCTTCAACAAATACAATTGGGTCCATTTCACAGATGTGCTGAAGCCTTTTTATATTGCTCTGCTAATTTAAAGGTGCCTTGGATGGGCTGGAAATGTAATTCATACCAATGACAATGATGATAATACCTTCTCTTTAGGCTTACATCTGACTACAACAATGCGGATTGTAGTCTTCACAACTGTTCCTGGGGAAATCAAGTGTTGTATCCATTCTGCTGTGTTGATGTGGTGTCTAGCCCAATGGGATTTAAATCTCTGGCCATTTTGTTTCTAGGCACTAATGCAGTAAACCTGATTAATAATAATTGTTTTAGATTACAAGGCAGGACAATGTGTATGAGGAAAGAAAAACTGGAGGCCTATCAGTTAAATCCTTCTCCAGTTCTAACCACTAGGCACCATTTATAGGAACGAAAAGACACCAAAATCCACAATGTATCCCTGAGTTATGCAACAGCCATTTCTTAAATATATTCAGTGAGTGAACAACAGTGAGTTGTTCTAAAAACAAATATGTTCTGTACATGTAAAAGTTGTATATCAAGGGAATCAGCCATTTGAACTTGAGTGAGTAACTGGATGAGTGGGAGTGTGTATAATCATCACTGTTCTTGATATATTGTTTTGTTAGGTTATAGTTTACTTGACTTTTTCTTCAAGCAGAGAAAGAGAGAGAGAGAAAAAATAGCTAAGTACACTGTGGGAGTAAACTAAATAGAAAAAGTATAGCTGCTGCTATTCTAAACGGGAGATAAAAGGAGCAGTGAAAATGGGAGACCACCACACAAAAGACTAACTAGCAAGTTAGAGGAGTTAGGGACAACACAAAATCTAGTCTTGTAATTTCCTTTCACAGTTATATGTAAAGAGGCCATGCCACAACTTTCCAAATAATTTCTGATTACATCAGAAGTATTTTGAGCAGGCAGATACCAAGTAAGGGCATGAAGATCAAAACATACAACAGTATCTGACAAAAAGAGGATAGCTCAGCAGAGAATGCATATGGTCTGTTTAAAGGCAAGCACGTTCATTATACCCAATACAAACTGATTGCACAATAATAAAACAAGGTATGTGGACTTCTGCATTTTTGCAGGGTCTTTAAAAAGAATTCAACTTTGATTTTATTTTTATATAATAGATAATTAACGGCTTAAATCAGACTCCCTCTTCTCTTTTCATCCCCCACAACCTTCTTTCTACATCAAATGCCTGCATTCATACTTTCTTGCCCTCAAACATTTTTATATCCTGTCCCCTGCAGCTTTCAAAACTCTCTCTGCCAAACTTTCCACCTCTTTTCTGCAGTGGCCCTGTAGACTATCCTTTCTCTTTGTGATAGCAGGATACCATTGAGATAGAAAGAGCTCTTTTTTACTCCTGTAGTCTTGGAGTCTTTCATCTGTAATCTTGGCAATCTGCTGAGTCTCAAGGTTTAGAACTGTTTAGATTCAGTGACATTGACTCATTTCCCCAGGGACAAATAACAGTGGCACATGCTTGCGCAGCTACTACTTGTCCCAGGGAATGCCCCTGCACATGCTCTTTGGAATGTGGCAAATTGACCTGGGTGGGGTTTGGGAGGCTGGGCCAACACCTGGGCTGGCCTCAGCAGCCTTACCTCAGGTGCTGGGGGCCTCCTGGGGCTGCAGTGGCAGCAATCCATGAGCATGGAGCCGGTCCAGCAGTCAAGGTCTAGTTTTGGACAGCACACACTGCAGCTAAATGTGCCACTCTTCTTTTTGTTAAACCATTATTTTTTTAGACACCAGGATTTCCCAGTATCTAATTTTGGATCTGCACTGCAACACCATGGGGAACCTTTTTACATACACCATGTGACTTTTGTAGTGCCTTTGAGGCACCATAAAATACACATGCACACTCTTCTGGATGTGCCCTTTCTGTCTCTCTTCCGTTTTCCAATGCTGAAAGCTCTGGTCAGTCTGCAGCAACCAAAAATAAACTGTCTGGGTTGTACTAAGTGGAACTAGCTAAATGCACAATGGGGGAGAGAGGTCCCACTCCTGCAGCCGCAAGGATGTATGATATTTGGATGGGGCTGTGGAAATATGAGGCAGTAAGGGCAGATGTATGATGCTACACAAACTATGTTTCCACTTGGCAGATATTAATTAAAATGATGAGATCAAATGATTCAAAACTTCCAGTAGATTGAAAATAGACAAGAAATGGAGGGTGCCACATTGTTGCAGAAAATGTCATATTTAGATGATAACTTATGGATGCTTTTTATTATTTATTACTTATTTTCAACTGCTGGTAGCAAGGGCAGTTAGGCATGTAGTTAGAGCTAAAAAATGTAATTTTACATAAAATTACCCAAGAAGGGTAGTAATAAAGACTACAGAATGGTTAGCCAGCTTTTCAGAAACAAAACCAGAAAAAAACTAAAATACAAAAGCAAGCAAGGAAATAACCTTGAACAAAACTTGAAAATACACAGGGTTTTTTTACTGCTTGAAAAAAGCTAAAAAACATCAAATGGTTGGAAATGAAAGCAGGTGAAGATGGGGGTTGTCTTCAAAGTTCTGATATAGATTTGACATCACCTACAACTTGCAAAATCATCTCAATCCCAGTCCCATGCAATTGGGAGCACAATGTAGAAACAAAATCATACAGTACACCTTGAATTCAAGAACTTTCATTAAGAGCCATATAAGTTCAAAAGAACTCGATCTTTTGTCCATTGCCAGCAATTCTCAAGCAGGTTAATGGAGTCTAGTTTGACTGGGCAATATCTAAAGACCATTCTTAATTATCTTGATTTGCACGCACTCATGAGATATTCTAAATCTTCTTGAAATAAATGGGATGATTCACAAAATAATCACTCACGTGCCATCCAACATGGAGTTAGGGTGAAAGGGTAGCTCTGCATTCACTACTGGTGTCTCTACATACATAGGACACTTTTTGCCTGTAAGTGGAGATTTGTTAGTAGACCAACTGTAGAACTGGGCTATATCTACTTTTGAGTTATACGTTTTTCTGCTAAAAAAGTAGCAGAAGAAAAGCAAACATACAGCTAAGGTAGGCAATTTAGATAGTACAACATAAGAGACAATGGTGGGAGCAGTTATGATTAAGTATGATATTCCTCTGGTTCAATATAATTGTCATTTCAGCATAAGTTTCACTAACCTGGAATGTTCAAATAAACTCTTCTTAGGTTTTTTCCCCTCTAGGAAATCAGCAGTTTGAAGGTGTCATTTGCTTTCTCCTCCACTGCAGAAAGCTCAGTTGGTCAATATATCCCAGTTACATGATTTCTCACCTTTATTGATGTAACAGTATGACATAGCTTTATCTCTTAAATGAGTATGTTTGTTTTACATACATATAGTTTTTTTCTAGCTCATATTTTCTTATGATCAATTAAATGAATGAGATTCATGGGTATTAAAAGTGGGAAATCTGCATGCATTGTTCTTGATGTTCTTGGATATCTGCTATTTATTTCAGTCACTACTAAATGTATATAGTTAGCCTTTGACACCCCTCCCAAGTGGTTGGTGGCTTTTATTATAATACAATAAACATTGCTGTCTCATTACAATATTATTATATATTGCAATGTATACTTTTCTTACAGTGATGTGAGTGATGGCCAGAAAATTATATTTAGAGGGGTTTTTTAGGAATTGGCTTGTAGATAAAGTAGATAATAAATTAGAACTATGGTTTAGGGGAATGGCAAGGGTTAATTGATTTCTGAAAGCCTGTTTGTCACACCATTTAACAGTGTTCAAGGCAGACAGTGTGTCTAAGGCCAATGGACATACACATCCTGCAAAATTAAAAACAAATATAAAAACATTTTTATAATAGAGATAGGTCTGGCTCCAGGGTTCCAGTGTCCACTTGCAAAAACCCTTGGGATTTCTGGTTTCAAACAAAATAACCAAACTCAGGTGTGTGTATGTGTTTATGAAGATAGGATTTTGGCTGACAAAACAGAACATGGACAATAGGGCTGTGCAAAAATACAGCAGCTGTTTCATTTTGGAGGTGTTTAGGGCCACTTTGGTGCCCAAAACAATGAATCCAAATTGAAACAGAAGGGTCAGAAACATCTTTGAAATGAAATAAGGTACCCAAAATGTTTTGAAAAATGTTGGTGTTTCGGAGCTGGGCTTGCAGGGAAACACCTGTACACTGCTGCCCTGCCATGCAACTCAGCTCCGCAGGAGCAGAGATATGCGCTGTGGGTCTCCTCACTGCCACTTCCCACCCCGTGCTGCCCTGGCGATGTGGGACTGCACAGGGTGGGTAGCAGCAGTGAAGAGACCCCAGGTGCAAATCTCTGCTCCCTGCAGAGCCAGGTTGTGTGACAGGGCAGTGCTGGTCCCTGCTGCGTGACCTGGCTCTGCAGGGAGCAGAGATCCATGCTGGGATCTCTTCGCCCACACTGCCTACCCCATGCAGCCTCACATCACTGGGGCAGCACAGGGCAGGCACCCATGGCAGGGAGACCCCTGGCATTTGTTTTTGCTCTCTGCAGAGCCAAGTTGCTCAACAGGGACCAGCAGGCTTGCTCACCACTGTGTGCTGCCTCCCTGCCCTGTGAAGGGATCAGAGATCCGCATGGAGGTCTTCTCACCTACACGAAGGGCAGCGACCCTCCCCCCGGATGAGCCACCTACATCCCTGTCCTGCTCCCTGCTGGGGCTCTGCAGCCCCTAGCCCCGGGCCCTGCCCAGCCTGGTAGGGCTGTGCGAATTGAAGTTTGCCGTGCAGCCTGTTCGAAACAGATTTGGAGGAGATTTGGCAGAGCTGAATCTTCGAAAGAGATTCAGCCAAAACGAAACAGGACAGTGAGCTGAAACACCAAAATGAATCACTGTCCTCTGAAATGGCTTTGCCTGTATTGCTCGTATTTCCTATCACTGTGTATCAATAAAATGTGCCTATTATCAACTGGAGGAAATCTGGTCAGTCTGAAGGTTGTACTCATCTGAAGTAGGGTATCAAGGCTAGGTTGTGAATCCGGTGCCAACAGTGAGAATTTCATTATAGGATTCCTGGAGTTCAATTATATAGGTTATTGTTAAGCAATAACAGGTTCCTCAGAGGAAATGGTCTGCTATGAAAGAGCTTGGGCATAAACAATGGATTTTTAATATATGGGTAGATGTCAAAGTGTTCTAAACATGGAAAAGGTGAGTGGTTCTCCTTGAGTGAAGAGTTAAACTTCTTTAATGTAATACAATCTGAAAATAATGGGGATTATCAAAGAATATGGTTTTAATCCTCATGTTTTATTTCAACCTGTATGTAGGTGGCTGAATAGAATTTTGGAAGAAAATTGTAAATACATTGTTTTGCTATATTTTTCCTAGACAAAAAATGTCCTTTGTTGTAGTTCTGCTTTAAACAAACAGAAGCAAAGGAACTTATCCACATCAATTCCATGGGGATGCATTACTCTGGGCCTCAGTAATGCATTTCACAGGGGGACCACTAATCCAATCATAAAATTAGTTAGTACAATTTTTATGACACATCCCTATCCATGAAAATGAGAAAGTAATGAAATGAGTTCCAAAATGTGCATGTCCATTTTTTTAATAAAAGAACATAAAGTAAAAACTATGGAAGGGATCATAAATAATAGAAATGACCTTGCATTCAGTAGCAATGCTCTGCACTTACAGAGCAAGTTCCATACTGGGATATCAAAGTGCTTTACAATATTATTGACTTAAGCCTCCCAATGTCTTTCTGGTATAGAAAAGTGTTGTTATCCTTATTTGTGGGTAGGGGACCTGTGGAAACAAATGCTGCACAAGCTTGCCTAAGACAAAATAGCAACTGCATAACTGTTGCGCATCTGCTTTCAGGACTGCATTTTATCTCTCATTCATTTCATTTGAAAAACCTCGTGTACTTCTGCTTCTTAGAAAAATAAAGCACATCATAAAAGTCCTTTTCAGCTTCAAAAACTTGGTCCCATGGAATCTTAGTTGGGGTTTTTCAATGGCATTTACAGTGGTTAAATACTCAAGCCATGTTCAGACAAGTGCAGGCATGCGATATGTGGCACTGCAGACCCATCTGCAGTGCCACACACCACACATGCAGGCATTCTCCATGCTTTGCTACTTTGCAGCATGGGGGTGGGGGGTTGACTCCAGGAGATCCTGGGGTCAAAAAACCTGTGCCTTTAAAAAGTGGGGTAGTGCACATGTTAGCAGTGTATGCTTGCCAAAACTGGAGCCTGGCCTGCCAGAGCCATGCTCCAGCTGCTGGCCAGATTCCCAGCTTCAGGAGCACATGTCAGAACTGTGCAACTCACCAGTGGAGCTCCCCAAAGAGCCTTCAGGAGCTAAGCAGCTTCCCAAGGCCTCCAGAATGCCAGGTAAGGCTGCTGGGGCCAGCACAGCTTCTGAATCAAGACTCCCCTACCCCACTCAGGGTAACCTGCTGCATGCCAAAGGGCATGTGACATGGGCATTCTCTGGAGACAAGAAGTAATGGCACAAGGTGTGCCACTGTATCTTGTTCCAGGAGAAATAAACATCTATGCTCATGTGGATCTCACCTCATATGCCATCAAATTTCAGTATTTTGTGTGATTCCATTAAAAGTGATCAAATGACTTTCTTCCCTGGAAAAACACTCCCTTTCCATATCATATGGCCCTACTTGTTGTCAGAGGAGACAGTGAAACTGTATTCATCTTATTACAAAAGAAAGAAACAGGGCTCATATCTTCTCTATGAAGAGTCTAGCACTCTGGAACTTGCTGGAATAATCCAGACTTTGAAAATTTACAGCAAAACTTAAAAGTCACCTGCCTGGTAGACTTTATAGAGTGGACAGAGGCTACATTCGCTCAAAGAGGATGGGGAGGAAGGAGTTATAACAGTTGAATATTTGCTTGTAAGGCTGCAGTGGTGTTAAAGTAGTGCAAATTGATGTCAGACAACCTCAAAGGCTGCATTCAGACAAGCGAGCACATGCCTGTTGCTGCATCTCAAAGCAGTTTGAGATGCCATAAGAGGCATGCTAGGAATGAAAAATGCCAGGAATGGAAAACCCGGTATTAGAATGTAGCAGGGTTGCCTTTTGGAGCTTGGGTTGAGTCCCAGGCTTGAAATCTTGCTGTTTTGATTGATGGAGCTCATCCCCCAATTAGGAGGCAGCAAAAAGTAGTTCAGTCATGCCCATTTGCTGAACGGAGGAGGAGAGGAGTTCCCCCCCCATAGACCTGATTGAAGACTGCAACACTCAGGTCTGGAAGACTTCAGGGGCAGAGCCCTGGAGCATATAAAAGGAGCTGTGTGCCCAGCATGAGGGAAACACATACAGAAGCGAGAAGAGAGAAGAGAGAAGAGCGACACAAATAGTAACGGGATAAATGTGTTCTGGAGATTTGTGCCTCAGTGCACTCTAGAGCTGTGCGAAGCTTCGGGTGCTGATTCAGTTTGGAGATTCAGCCCAATTCAGTGGCCAAATCCCTGAATCTGAATAGAATCAGGGACTAATTAAAAGGTCTGAGTTGATTGGAGGCTCTCTGAATCAAGTTGCAAAAAATTCGAAGAGCTTCGTTGATTTGAACTGTCCCCACACACTGCAGCAGGGAGCTGGACTCGGACTTCGAGTTGGTAAGTAGGGGGGAGAGGGCTGGAGGACAGAGGTGGGGACCATGCGGGACCCCTGCCTGGCCCCATCCCCTGTCTGCTCCCCCAAGTGCCCCCTGATCCCTGCCTGCTCTTCCAGCGTCCCCCCTGGCTGCCCCACCCACCCCAGCTCCTGGCCCTTTAAAAAAAGCCCAAATTCACTAGCTGCTGCTAGGCAGGGGGAAATACCCACTGCCCCACACCATTTGGGGGGCTCTGCCTTGAGCTCCCTGACCCCGCCCGCTGTCCCAACCCTCACATGGTTGCCCTGCCTTCCCCAGCTCCTGGCCCTTTAAGACAGGAAAAAAAAACCCTGAACTTACTGGCTGCTGCAGCAGCCTTGGGACTTCTGGGGGCTCATGGAAGAGCTCCTTATACAGCATGGGACAATGGGGGGGGCACTGAGGATTACCCCCTGTCAGGCAGGAGCTAATTAGTCTGGGGGGTTGTTTTTTTTTTTTAAGGGCTGGGAGCTGGGGCAGGCGAGGCAGCCATGGTGGGACTGAGAGAGCAGGGGGGGTTGGGGGCTCATAGCAGAGGCCCATGTGGCATGGGGCAGTGGGGGGCAGAGGGGATTGCCCCCACCACCCAACAGCACCTGATGAGTCAGGGCTTTTTTTTTCAAAGAGCTAGGAGCTAGGATGGGCAGGGCACCCATTGAGAGTGGGTGGGGGTGGGGCATGTGTGATTTGGAGATTTGGCTGATGCAGCTGCAGCTGAATATCTGAATCAGATGTGGCTGAATCATTTCAGAACAGTGATTCAAACCCAAATCGTTGTCCTCTGAATCAGCTGAATCCAAATCTGAAGTGAATACTAGCCACTTCACACATGCCTAGTGCACATGCTTGAACATGTGCTTTGGTGTGGAGCAAATTGTGCCACTTTGAGCAAACTGACACTTCCCTGTTCCTCCTGGATCTTCAGCCAGGGAGGAGTTGGTGACTGGAGCCAGCACCTCTTCTGGCTCCAACAGTATTAAAAGGCTCCCTGGTGTGCAGCTCAGGGCTACCTGCTCTCAGGACCTTCTCAGGACTGAGCACTGGGAGACATTAGCCCCATGTGCCAGTTGGACTGCTGTCTAGCTATGACCTGTTGCCACCTGCAACTGTCCCATCAGACCTGTGTCCCCATGGCTTCACACCTGCCAGACTCAGACAGGGACTGCACAGCTGCATGGGCTGTGGTATATGTGCTCCAGCAGAGGCACCTGCACCTCTGGGCCAGCTGCCAATGGGCTGACCACTGTGTTCAGGCAGCTTCTTGGAGGCAGTGCCACAGCACCTACCCCACATCAGCACCATGGTGTGTATCCTGCATAATGTGTGTGTCTCAGGGAGAGTTCTTTGAAGCCCAGTGGATGGAGGAGGCTCACTATGTAGCATGGTGCATCCAGACATAGCTGCATCGGAGCCAGCCAGAAAGGAACAGTGTTTCAGGTGAGGACCACCCCCTCAAGAAGTGGGATATGGGATCCAGAGTGCATGATGCCATCACCAACCACTTGCAGGTCCACCTCCTGAATAGGCCACCAGCCTTCTCACTATTGGTGCCAAGCCACGCACCCAGGGGCTCTATCCCTGCCCACTGCCAGGACCACAACATAGGCAGTGTGACTGTAGTGAAATCAAAAGCAACTTTATCTTCCCTCTCATTCACCAAAACGTCCCCAACACCAACAATGCAACATGGCCACAGTATGCCACGTAAAACTCTCCAACAGGCCACCACCATTCACCCAGGCCCCCCTGTGCACAAACCCAGGCAAAATCAGAAAGGCACAGAAACGATTTACATGAGCACCACAGAGAACAGAGAGGGTACTGAGGGATGGGGGAAACACCAAGGGAGGAGAGACAAGAAGGAAAGATTCAAGGGTTGGCAGCTCCACAGCACTAAGCCAGGCCTCAGGCCTAGGTCCAACCAAACTGTGTGCAGGGGCCACACTGACATGGCTGGGGCCCTGACTGCTATGGGGAGGAGAGTGGATGCTTCTTTTCAGGAGCAGCCACAGCTGGTAGGCCTGGGACCAAGAGTGGAGAGTGCAGGGCAAGTTCTTCTTGACAGATAACAGAACAAGGATCAATGGTCTTAAGTTGCAGCAAGGGAGGTTTAGGTTGAATATTAGGAAAAAAAACTTCTCATGAGGAGGGTGGTAAAGCACTGACACAGGTTATTTAGAGATATTTCATAGATTTCATAGATTTCATAGACATCAGGGCTGGAAGGGACCTCGGGAGATCATCTAGTCCAGCCCCCTGCCCAAAGGGCAGGAAGTCAGCTGGGGTCATAGGATCCCAGCAAGATAAGCATCCAATTTACTCTTAAAGGTGTT
>NW_017728914.1:15995385-16059917 GCF_001723895.1 Crocodylus porosus
AATCCCATCCTCCATCCTTTGTAGGCTTTCCTTTTTAGCCGCAGGAGGTCCGCTAGGTCCCTGGAGAGCCAGGAGGGCTGCTGTGCCTTCCTGATATGGTGGTATCTCTATCCTTTGAGGTTAGAGGCCTGCCTTGACAAAGCTCTGGCTGTAGTGATATAGTTGGGGGTGGTTCTGCTTTGAGCAGGGGTTGGACTAGATAACTTCCTGAGGTCCCTTCCAACCCTAACTTTCTATGTTTCTATGACAGCAGCAGTATGGTCTTCTGGGGTGCCAGCTGGGCTAGCAGCTAGCCAACCAGTTCCAAGCCAGGCCCTGCCCTGGTGCTGTAGCAAACCCCCCAGTTATTCTTTTTTAAAATTTATTTATTTTGAAATGCATTCCCTCCCCTTCCCCAACTATTTCTGACTTTTTCTCTCCCTCTCTATTCCCTGTAGATAAGTATAAGTGAGCTCAGACTTAAGATAAGCTTTAACATTTTTCTTTTGGTAGCAAGTTTTTGGTTTGGGATATCCAGTGTTTTATATTGTATAATTATTAGGTTTGTATTGATTTTTACTGTTGTATATTGTATTATTATCATTTTTATATTGATTTTTATTGTTTCATATGGATATTATATGGTTTAGGCCTGTGTTTGTAAGTGAACAAAAGTCATGTTAAGTTTCCATTTTATATGTCAACTCTCCATCCTGTGTCCTCTGCTCAGGCATCCCCTGTGTCTCAGCTGTATGAGTCACATATCCCTCCCATGTAAATTGGTTTCTGGATGAATGTGTGTGATTGGGAATGATTGAAATACAATGGTAGCAGGCCTCTACTGAATGGCCTGTAACAACTGGGCCATCACCTCACATTGATTCATCCAGGAACCACAGACCTCACCCAGGAAGAGAGACAAGAACCCAGTATTTGCAAGACAAAAGACCCTGCAGAACCAGCAAACCTACCATTGTACCCCACCATTATAGACACCCAAAACTGCACATCCATGCTTGGAGCAGACATGCTCAGTATGCCAGGGGCTGATCCTTGTCTGGGCATGCCTCCTGTCACTAGGGTCACATAAGATCTGCCCCTATAAAAAGGGGAAGAAAAGACAGACCCAGTGGGACGCCCTCTCCATCTGGACCAGCACCATGCCACACCACGTATCCACCCACAGGCCCTGCCAGCAACCCCCTTCTGGACAACACCTACTGGACAAGGACTTCTTTCCAGCCTGGGATAGGTAGATATTACCTGCACACGTCTTCCTACAATCTGCTCTCTCACTCTCTCTGTCTCTTTCTCTCCTCCTGGACTTCAGTGGACTTCAGCCCCTGCAGCAAGCCTCTCTAAACCCTGCTGCCATTGTGTGTGTGTCTGTGCGTGCGTGCGTGTGTGGGTGCAAAGGAACCAATAAGACATTATGTCATCATCTCCCCTGTTCAATAAAACCACTGTAATTTGCAACCCCGAGTTGGGTCATGTTTTACTGAATCCCAGTCCCTTCCCTATCTTAAATTCCAGCCTCGTTCTCTCTCTCTCTCTCTCTCTCTCTCTCAGCTCTAGCCCCCCCCCCGCTAGTTTTCCGATCTCCTACCAATTTCATCTCCCCTTTTCTGCCACCTTTCAGCTTCTCCTTGCTTTCATGCTGTCCCTACTGCCTTTCAGCCTCCCATGCCATCTACTGCCTTTTCCCTGTGACTTTCTGCTGCCTTTCTCTGCTTTCCTGCTGCCCTGCCATCTTTCAATCTCTCCTGCTGCTTTTCCTTTGATTTTCTGATGTCTGTCTCTCTGTTTTCAGGCTTCCCCCGCACCTTCTGTAGTACTACCCTCCCCCACAGCTTCCCAGCTCCTCGTGGCTGTCCTGCAGTTTTCTCCAGCAGCTGGAGCCTTTCTCCATCTCCCAGCACCTTCTGCCACTCCCTGCAACTTCTCTAGCTGCTCCAGAGCCATCCTCTGGCTCCCCATACCCAGAGCCCCTCTTTAACACCCACACTTTCCCTTAGTCCCATTTTCCCTCTCCCCACCTACCTTTTCAGCTCCCCCATAGCTCTGGCTCCAGTTGCAGCCTTGGTGCCGGCATGCTCCTGTGACGGCCAGAACCAAAGAAATTAATATGCAATAAATATGTGCTGCTTAGAAGCATTTGGAATTTTTGACTAATATAAAGCTTGTATTTTTGTAACCAGCAAATGTAACTTGTAACTGTTTGTGAAACTAACTGGGTTTTAAAGACAAAGCTATAGCTGTAAGATTAGCTGACCTAACGGTTCTTTCTAGCTCAGAATTTAGCCTTGATGATGATGAAAACTGGATTCAACCGCCTTGCCTACCCAGCACATTCCAGGAAATCATGTCTCAAAAAAGGAAAGTCAGAGAGTTCTAAAGGGGTTGGATTTAGGCGGAGTAATGTTAATTTCAAACCTGAAGATTCTGCATTGTAATTTGCTTATTGAATAAACCCAAGTTTGGGTAGTAACCTTTTATAATAATTTTTGACACCTTTTAATTCCATAGGGTAACAGCTATAGGGCAAGATTGTGAATGGCTCTAAAGCCAACAGATTAGCATAAGACTAAGTATAAAAAGCGCTTGCATCAGGTGACCAGCAGGAAGGAGGGAACACAACAGTCACTACTGTTCCATGCCCAGACCCTGGACTCCCCATGTGAGTGAGGACCCAATCCTGATCAAGGGACCTTCCCTGGTAATCCCTTCGACAGTGTCGATCAGGGACACCTGTCTTCACTGGAATCACCTGGCATTGAGGGACTATCGATAAGTTGCCAAACCATATCTGTCTATCTGTTGTTTTAAACAGCCAGTGGCTGATACCCTCTCAGTGCCCAGCCAGCCTGCCACAGATT
The DNA here is from genome assembly GCF_001723895.1 of Crocodylus porosus. Lineage (NCBI taxonomy): Eukaryota > Metazoa > Chordata > Crocodylia > Crocodylidae > Crocodylus > Crocodylus porosus. The sequence continues at coordinate 15,998,241 of NW_017728914.1, forward strand.
GATCTATCTGTTGTTATTATTTACTATTAGCTCTTTAATACTGCATTATCTGCTTATCACATTTATCTTTCTGTTAACTGTTGTGTGTGTGTAAGCTATAATAAATTTGCCATTGCTTCACTCTCAAACTCTGCCTCCTCGATCTCAAACCAAACAGCCCAATGGCTAAATTGATATACTCACTATGCCCAGCTGGCCTGTGACACGCTCCCTTGTTCTGCAGGCTTTGGGCATTGTCTTTTAATCAGTTAAGATCAATTAACCTAAAGCTACCCCCGAGCCTCAGTTCATCAGCCCAGACCCCTCTAGTCTACCAGTTCTACTCCTGGTCTTGGTGACTTTCACTCCCAACAACTTTCAATCCCTACACTTATACTTTCTTACCTTAACCTTTCCCCAGGTATACCAAACACATACATACACACACACATACATACATATACATCACAACACCCAACTTAGGAACTCATCTGTGTGTATGGGTAGGTGGGTGGTATGTGTGTGAATTAGTGAATTCACATATACACATACACACACATATATAGATATCATTGTGTGTGTGTGGTATATGAATTAATAATCCATGTATGTGTCTTGGATCTGCAGGTGTTGGTAACTGATTCTGTCTAAATTTGGTATGTGTAGCATGTATGGGCTTAAACTGGTGATAGGTGTGCATGAACCTAGACTAGTTATTTTGAATGTATGTGTATCTGAGTTGCTAGTGTGTGTATATATACGGCATTGTGTGCATGATATACAAATTCGTGATCTGTGTCTAACTTTTGGGGTGTATAGTGTATGTGCTTGAATTGGTGATAGGTATGCATGTGTCTAGGCTGGTTTGGATGTGTATGTGCCTGACCTGATAGTGTGTGTGTGTATGCACCTAATTGATTTGTGTGTTTATATATGTGCAATTGTACACCACATCCTCCTGTCTAACAGTGCAATATTGAGATCCTGAGCATTGGCCTGACCCTTCAGGGCAACAGTGCTGAGGGTGTGAGCTGGCTTGGTGGGGTGGGGCAGGCAGTTGTGGTGAGGCTGGTACAGGCTGGGACTCAGCACCAGAAGAGGCTGGGGTGAGGATGGTGGCCACTCCATGACCCTAAGATCCTGCATGACAGCAGCATTTATGGAGGCCTGCAGTTGGCACAGCTTCTTAAAGCTGTAGCAGGTCAGCTGTCATTCTGTATCTCACCAACCAGCTTCTCCTGGCCCATGCTTCCTTCAGAGCCAAGGTCTGGTCACAGTGGAAGGTGTGGAACTCATACAGGACCAGGGCATAGAAGTTCTGAGCCTCCCAGCAGTGTGCCTGCTCCATCTGGAGCACCTCCTCCTGCACATTGTCCCACTGGGTGCATTGTTTCTGGTTCAGGCAACACATCTTGACAACTCCCAGAGTGTGTGATAGTGGCCAGGCTACTCCCAGGTGCTAAGCAATGGCCTTTCGCCTAACAGATGGGCTGTCTGGTAGAGAGAACAAATGGAAGGACATCTTCAGCTACAGCAATATGGCATAGGGTGAGAACAGGCTTCAGCAACAGTCCTCAGGGAGTAGCATCACTTTCAAATGCAGGGCCAGGCAGATGGCCCCCCAGCCCGAGCAATGTGAACCTGGCACCCTGATAAGGACCATGGCCATCCTATGGTCTTCCCACCCCCTCTCACTGTCTGTCCAAGTTGCCTTCTCCCTAAAGGGAAACACTCTGCTCATGGCCTCCATGGGGCCCCACAGGGCGGGGATCCACCTGGGGACAAAATAGCCAGCCCAGCCTGAGGTGTCCAACATCTACCCCTACCAGGCAGATGTTGCATTCCACAATCCCTGGGCCATCATCCACTGGCACAGGTGGGTACAGAGCTGGTGCCCGATGGGCATGTGGTCCTGGCAATGCCACAACCTGCCCCCTGCCCCTATGGCCAGGACCAGCTCCATCCAGCTGGCATTGCTGGCAAGGGGGGAGGCTGTTCTGCTCTTGCATGGCAGAAAAGTGGAGGTCAGGAGAGGATGGAGTGAGATAGAGGCAGACTTGGGGCATATGCAGGGCCCAAGGAGGAGCAGCCCAGGGGAGAAGGGAGGGGCAGGGTTTGGTGGGGAAAGGATTCCAGTTTCCCATGCCCCATGTGGAACTTACTTAACAGGTCTTGAAGACTGGCAGCTGGCTCAACTAGGAGACTGCAGTTCCTGGACCCTCAGCTGGGAAGGTAGAGCTGGAGCCAGACCAGGCCTCTGATGAGGGTGAGGACTGGTGCCAAAGCCACTGAGGTGTGACCTCTGCTGACCTGGCTGACACCCTGGGCTTCATCTCAGGCTCCACCTTGCTGCCACTGCTGTCCCTCAGGAGGCAGAGGACCTGTTGCCCTAGGTTCATCTCAGGAGAGGCCTTCCTCCAGGGACTCCAGTCAGGTCACTCGGCTGGCTGCCACTGGCTGCACTCCTCCAGTGGTGGCAAAGGAGTGCCAGTGCTGGTTGGCATTGCAGATGGCTTGAAAGTGGTGCCACAATGCCTTTGCCTTCATCCAGCACTGCTGCCATGTTTTGCAGTGCCCCCACTTCACCATCTGGGCAGCAATCACCCAGTATATGCGTTTGTTGCAGTGGGCCATGATGAACTGCTGCTGTGACCAAATGACCAAGAAATCAGCCACTTCATTGGCCCTCCAGCTGGGTTCCTGGTCCCTCAGGTCTGAGCAGCCTCCTCTGGCTCTGTCCTCACACCTGCCTCACTGAAGTCAGCCAAGGTCCCTGCTGTGGCCTCTGGGGCCTCCTGCCTCCATGTCTGGGCTGCAGCTGAGGCCTGGGTGGTTCAGCCTCCACAGCACAGGCACAACTGACCCATGTTCCCAGCTGTAAGGCTGCCTGGCTGGTTCTGGGTACCTGCCTGGTTCTGGGTACCACAACAGACCCTGGATGCCAGGTAGGCTCTGCAGCAGGAAGCTGGGAGCCCTGCTGAGCTTTTATTTGCTTCAGCATACCAGGCAGCATGCTGTTGCAGCAGGGCTGCTTAGCAACTACAGAGACACTCTGGCTGGCAGCCAGAGCATCTCCCAGGGGGACCAAGTTTCCATGAGTTCTGGCACATGCTCCTGGATTGTGCTTTGCCTCACTTTTTTTTACCCCTGCGCGCCCCCCCCCGCCCCCCCCACACACACACCCTTTTTTTTTTTTTTTGATACCAGGTAATCCCAGTATCAAATTTTGGCACTGCACTGCAAATTTGCAGTGGTACACTGTTGCACATACGCCACCTGCAGTTTGGAACACTTCTGACAGATCTGAGATGCCACAAACCACAAATGCACACTCATCTGGATGCACCCAAAGACTTTTATATAGGCATTTTCATTTGCTTATACAAATCTAAATAAATATGTCTTGGGTATAAATATTTAATTAATATTTGTTTAATTTAGATATAAAATATAGCAGTGACACATGGAACACACGGGCTTGTTTCTTTTTTGCTTTTTGACAGAGATTGTTTTGATTAGCTATCAATTTGTGTTTGAGAAGGGAGGACAGGAGTGGATGAAAAACTATTATTAGTTTTAAATCTTATGACCCAGAGTATTCATCAAATGAACTACCAAGTGATATAAAGACAAGTAGATATCTGAAGAAAGACACTGCTAAGAAGACTGTCTATATAGCTATGACACATTTATATTTGCTCCTCACAATGTATATGGTATTGTGTCTTTAATATGGCAACTGCCTTGGAGCTATTTGTCCTATTGTTTTTTGTTCTGTTAACACCAGGCTTATGTCTCTGTTATAGTTAGAAGAGCTGATTGACTGCTGCCTTCTCTAATAACTCCCTTAACCTGAGGCAGCGTTATTTTATTTAACAGCAGTTTATTACTTCAGTTTGATCTCTCTCATTTTCAGTCAGGGAAGTTTGTACAAACTCCTCCACTTATTGATGTTCCTCCTTATTTGAGACCATATTGTTTCTTCTAAGTTGAGAACAGTTCTTGAAGATAATAAAAAAATCTTATATTCTTTTTGTGATTGGTATTCTTATATAAAGAGAGTCTGAAGAAATAGCAAAGATACTTCTGTAGTTACATAATAAATTACATTATTGTCTTCTAAAAGGACCATTGTTATAATTTAACCAGATGTATTAGGGAACCAGAGTAGCTTTCACATTTTAGCCTACATATCTGAGGTGTCTATCACCCACTACCTACCACCAAACAAATCAGGTATAGTTTACCATACTAAATCATAAAGCCCAAAAAATGAGGAATCCCTTTGAAAAGTCTTAAATAACCACAAATCAATAGTAGCATGACTCTACTATTAGTCTATGGTGCCATACATATTTGGGAAAAAATTGCAGTGAACAATGGATAAGGTAGATACAGAATAAGCATGGTTGTGTGGTTTTATTCTTTATTAATTAGGCCCTGGTTTTTAAAGTTTTCTATATTATTACCCCATATATCAGTCTTTACATGCACTATATTTACTGTTTACAGAGAGTCACTTGAAAGCTGCATTTCACTGAATGTGACTTTCAGACTATAATTTGTAGCTGTCAGTGTTTCTTAGGTAACGGTGAGGTAACAGAAAAATCTATGTACATCATGACACTGTAAGGGCATTTCTACTCTGACAAATGAGATTTATTAAAACGAGTACTAAGGAAAATCTACATTTATTGTCTCCAGTCTTAATGACTCCAAATCATATTTGCCCAATTTAGTGGATGTGCAAAGATGAAGGTAACAGTCAGGCTAGGATCAGTTAGCGGAACTGTTCTTTCTGGCTTGTTCAGCTTCACTAGTAAGATTCCCCAGTCCAAATCCTGCTGTCAATTACTCCACTACAAACGAATGCAGAGTATAACTCAAAGACAAAAGAGATTCATGACTGATCTTGAAAAAGGGATATGGAATGAAATTTGCAATGAGACCACGAGCTTTGGGCACATGGCTCCTTTAGTTTCTTTGAAAATCCCAGCCTCCATCAATTATTCTGCAGGCAAGAAAAGACTTCTAACTTATTGGTTATTTCATATTACCACATGAATTTGTTTTTGTGGTTATAACCATTCTTATTTTTTCTAACCTAATCACAAATCATTTCACTACACTGAGTCTGTCATGCTTCACAGATTTGTTTCTCTATTTTTAACCTACCTTAGAAGTTGCTGGATTCAAAGTAAATGTGATGTTTTGGAAAAGAGCAGGCGCACCTTCTTTATAGTCTAAACAGCACTCTCATTCAATTCTCCAGCCCTCTCTGAAGGTGACTGCTCTTTGTGTTACATTTCTTATCTTAATGTTCTGTTACTTAACTGCCAAAGCATGTATTTCCATTTGAAAGAAAACAATAAAAATCTCAAAGCTGCAATGAGACCATTGAGGTTTGCTAATTAGATCCAGCAAATATATTCCAATTGCAAGGGAAATTCTTTTACTGTTTTGGTAATTCTCTGCATATCTTTTCATTAAATAATATTTTGCAGCAATCTTGCTATCACTTTGAAATAAAGTTACTGCAGAATATTCCTAAATATAACTATGATGCTTCAATTAAAGTTGTGTTAGTGCTTCCGTGGTTCAACCCTTATATTTCAGTGCTAATGTTTATAATTTAACAGGAATGTGCCAGAGAAAGTCATGGACAAGAAAAATATTTTGTACAAAATGTTCAAAAGATTGGCCTAATCATTTTACAATGAAATATTTGAAATTCATAATTCTCCAAATAGGGAATATAAAGAGAATGAATTAAATTTGGAGCCTTGCTTCCTCAACTTTCCATGAAAAGCAGATTTGATTCTGTTAAATGGGCAGTAGTTCAAAACTCAAATTCTCAAAACTCAAATCCAGAGAGGCTTTAGGTGCAATTGTGTTTGGGGAGCATTCCCTTTTCTGCCAATAAAAGGGAATATTTCTATATTTGCCTAAAAACTCACAGGCTCTATCAGCTCTCTCATTTATTTTGGATAAGCAATTGTAAGATCCATGCTAGGTGGTCCATGGACTTGATATCCGTGTCCATTAGTAAGTCCTTTTACCTATGTGTCCATCTGTACAAACATTCCCTTTTGGTTTGGTTTGATTAGCACAGATTATTTTGTTTCCTTAAGTTAAAAGATAGAGATGGACAGTTCATTGTAAACTTATTAGAAAATCCTTGGACCTACCACTTTTGGGGAAGCATCTCTGAATTTTGAAGACACTTGTTTGTTACATTATCAATTTATGATGTTGCTTTAGTCAGGGAGAGGGGGAGGAGGGGAAACAAAGATATGTTAGTGTTGGCTTTTCCATTTGTAGGTGGATGCTGTTTCAATTCCTCACATTCATTTTTAAGTTATTACATAATGTAAAAAGATAAAATATCAGCCACAGATTTTTAAAAGACAGGGCACCTATTAGATTTCCCCTTTGGAAAGCTGTCCTTTTCCTATACAGTAGATATGGTAGTGAATCTGTGCAAGCCCATTATTGTGAGTGCCCTCCAAAATGTTTCACATTTGATGTGAACAGTAGGAGGCTGCCTGATAGCTAGCAATTAATTAATGAAATACCGTATGTTAGTAGACATATAGCAGATGTGTGTGTATACATGGCAGAACTGAGTAGAAAGTTCTACAATTGCAATTCAGGCAAGGGAAAACCTAATTGGTATACCTAGGTCCCAGGATCTAAAAAAAACACAACTTGACTTATTTTCTAGCAGCTTGCTAGATGCTTCAAAGTGCAGTGTTTGCTGGAAAATTCATTCTGTACGGTTTATAGAGCACTCTTACTATATGCTAAGTGTGAGATCTTTTTTTTATTCTAATGGACTGAAAATTCACATACCAGAGTATATTGTTTACTGCAATCAGTGGCCCTGATGTGGAAATCACATGCACAAATATAAATTAGGAATAAAATGAGAAGCAAGTTCACATCATTTCCTAACCCATTTAAAATAGCGTCTCGGTTTCAGTATACAATTCATTGTCCTAAGAATTGTTTGAGCAGGGGAATATAATTAGTCTGTCTTGCTTTTTTGCAATGTCTGATAATTAGCTATCCAAATCTGACAAATTTGTAGTTATCAGTAGCAATAGCATTACTAGAAGTATTTCAATGGCATTTAAAGGTCCCAGTTGAGACTGGACCTTCTTGGGCTAGACAGACGAACATATCAGAATAGTCTATTCCATGGACTGGTTAGAACAGATGAGCAAGACAAAGCAAACAATCCATCTCTACTTCAGAAGCAGAAATCTGTGGGATTAAACGATTTGCACAAAATCTCACAAGAAGTTAAGGGAGCAATCAGGACTTCAGAGCTGGTGAGAAATATTAAAATTATTTTTTTGCCTCAGAAAATACTGCATCAGTGGCCTCAAAATATTTTATTTAATGGAACCCTTCCTAGATTCCTGCTAGACCTTCTAGGAACCCAGTGCTTTAATGATTTTTTTCAGGATTTCCTGGTTGTATACATTTTTATTTGGACTGAAATCAAATGTTTATTTACTTTCCTGTTAACTGGAAACCTTGCTTTTCAACCACCTCAACCTGTGGCTCCTACTGCTTTAATAACAATATTAGTCATCCCCTCCTGCTGAATGTATTATTCTCTTTTCTATGTCCTCACACGAACTCCAAGATGTGCCATTTGATTTTCAGGTTTCTAAGTATCTGAGTATAATAAATCTTATTCTTGCTTCTTCCTAAATCTACTAACAAATAAGATTCCACAAACCTCCCACAAGCCTCCATTGTTTTGTCTGGCGGCACTGTTTGGTCTCTCTTTGTAGCAGTTTCTATTGTTTCCGCTATTCCATGAAGAAGCTTGTTTCTTAACATTATTGTAAATGGTTGAAAGTGCCTACTAGCTCCAAAAAAAATCCCAATACCCAATATATCATAACTTTAGATTTTTTGTGGGTCAGAAGCATGTTTGAATGCACTGCAAGGCCACTAGGCAAAGCTAAAACAATACAGCTTGAGTAAAATAATACACCAGAAATTTCTTGGATTCCTGAGACTCCATCTTAGATTTGCATTGTATAAGTGTAAGAAAGAGTGGGGGGCGGGGAGGGGGGGTCCCAAATTGATGCAAACCTGAAAAGAGACCAGTTCTTTAGTAAATTAGAAATTTTACTTGTTCTTACAATTTATGAACTGGGTCCCCAGCCCCCAGTCAATGACCTAAATTTTCAGAGATGTTTGAAAGAATTCTCTTTCCATTTGCATCCATAGTGTTACAATTCGGCGTTTTGAAGACCCAGAGATCATCAGAACCACTGTAGAGACACTACTAAAAGATCATGAGAAATTGAGTCGTTCAGTTTTGTTGCATCATTTACATAGCTAGAAATGACAGTTCCCAAATAAAAAATCATTAGTCAAATAAACAATCCTTCTAGCAGAAAACAACATTGTGATAGTCCCATATCACAATGATCCTCTGAAATGAGGTATATTGCATGTGATGCAATGCTAGGCTAACACCAGTAGAGGTCATGGAAGCAAGAATAAAAGAATGAAGAAAACGCAAAGACTTAGGGGGAGGTAGCTGTCAAGAGAAGGGCCAAAAAACTGAGTGATCAGAAAAAAGAAACAAGTATTAAACAGAAGTAGGCCACAAACTGAATAAGACTGAAAGAATTTCAGAGGAAAGAAAAGTTCTAAATCATTCTAAATTACATTAAAATGAACATCAAAATTATCTGCTATTATGATCACTTAAATGATCTTTTGAACTAGCTAATCAAAACAAAGTACCGTTAGTCAAATTATTAATGACATCTCAAAGAAGGTTGAATTTACATTTAAGGAAACTAAGTGTATATAAATATCACACTTCCTATTTGCAGACACCCAGCATATAATGTAACAAGAAAGTTTCATTATATCATAAATTAAAAATTATTGTGATGACTTTAGCAATTTAAATATTTTGTAGTTAACATCAAAGACAGTTGTACTGGAGGGGTTTTTTTTCCTTCAGCTTAATTAGGCAGCCAGAACAGGTCACTTGAATATCAGGAGATTATAAAAGTGTATGTGGCTTTCCATGACGAAAATTGTTTTTTGTGCTTGATATCATTAATTTTTATAGTAGAAATAAAACCAAGTTAAGAAGAAAACAAGGTTAAAGTCTTATTTTTCTCATGGAAATCATTTGATAATATTTTATAGAAATGTTTTCTTTTAGTTTGCCAATGGAATAAAGATGTAACCAGGCTCTTGGTAATTAAAGAAAAACAGTAAAAAACAGCTTTCTTTGTGAAGATTTCTGGCTCACTTTATTCCTCATCATTAACAAAAGCCATAAATCTGTCAAGACATAGAAATGGAATATTTTTAAATACCAAAGGCAGTACAGAGCAATTCCTTTAAATACCGTTATGCTTTAAATAGTACTAAAATGATATCCTAAAAATGATGTCTAGGTTCATTAGGAACAAATCTTTATTATTTAATGAATCTACCATTGATCTGCCCCATCAGATATTGAGCAATGTATACCTTGATATACTTTTACATTTTGTTACTGTTCTCCTAGCTTGTGTATGAATTAGATTTTTGAATATGAAATTCTGTTCCTAAATTTCTGGTTTGGATGTCCTGACACAGGTATTTAAGAACTATCCTTTTGATACAGCTGCTTCTCATTTACACATATCCACAAATATGAAAAAAAGATCAAACTACAAAATATATTGCTAAAAACAAACAGGAAAACTTTTTAATACCAAGAACTTGGTAGAGTCTTCAATACTTATTTTTAAGATTGCAGAGAACATAAAGTAACATCAGTTAAATATAAGAATTAGGACACCAAATAGCTTTGTGAATTGCTGCCGCAGTCTTCCACACTTAAGTAACCATATTCCTGGTCATTATGAAATAAATGTGTGGTCTCAATCCAATTCCTGGTGGTCAAATATCCATATAAAACAAAACTTCCTACAATTAGTATGTATTTGACAATCTTTGTAGACAAGGTTCTTTGGGTAAATCTGATATCTTTTATTAGACCAACTCAAATAGCTGGGAAAAGTTCTTCTTTGCAAGCTTTTGTGCACAAACATCCTTCCTCCGGCTAATGAAGCATCTGCAGTTGGTCTGTGCTCTTCCTGGATGGCATGAATAGTAAGGCTGGTAGGCATGCAAGAAAGCCAGTCAGTGAAAATGTAAACTGGGGAGTCAAAGGGTGAGACAGGTTGGGGGCGGGGAGAGGGGAATGCATGTAGCTGGTAAATAGTGGGGAGGTACCTGGGGAGTTAAATGTCAGGCAGGCTATAATGTGTCATAAATCCAACAGTTATATTTAGTCTGTGATTTTTTTTAATCCCATAGGCTCATCTGTGAAAGGTGATCTGTAAATTCCCTTTGAGGATTAGAACTAAGAGATTGGAGACAGAGTGGTTTTCTCGTGAGAAATGTGCTCCCCAAAGGTAATTGGTATTCTTTTCTTTGATAGATTTCCAGTGTGCATTCATTCTGGTACACAGTTTTTGTTTGGTCTCTCCTGTATATTTTTCGTCAGGGCATCTGGTGTATTGGGTGAGATATATTACATTTCTAGAGGTGCAGCTGTAAGATCCAGGAATGTTGATGGCTCTGTTGTGGGGTGTAATAATTGTGGAGGGTGGTGGAGATGTGTTGGCAAGAAAACCACTCTCTCCAACCTATTAGTTCGAATCCTCAAAGGGAATTTACGAAACACCTTTCACAGACAAGTCTACAAACTTTACTTCATCAACCTACTGGTTACAAAACCTCATGGACTAAATATAGACATCATATTTATGATACATCTGCCTAACATCTGACTCTTCAGGTAGCTCTCCACTATTTACCAGATAAATTAATTTCCCTTACTCCTCAATCTGTCTCTCACCCATTGATTCCCCAATTGACATTTTCACTGATTGGCTTTCTTGCATGCCTACCAGTCTCTGGCTTTTTTACTATTCATTCAATCCAGGAAGAGCACAGACCAAATGAAGATGCTTCTTCATCCTGACAAAGGGTGTTTGTGCCCAAAAGCTTGCAAAGTTGTGGTTTTTTTTCTAACTATTTGACTTGGTCTAATAAAAGATATCAAGTTTACCCAAAGGACCATGTCTGCCTAAGTCTTTAGACCAACATAGCTACAACCTATGCCTCTAACAATCTTTGTGGCAGTATCAGAAGAGAACCCAAGGTCTGAGTTTCAGAGATTGATTTTTTCAAAGGCTGGGTTTTAGAATGTTGCCTTGGAACTGTAGGGATACTTGCAGTGCCATTGCCCATGCTGCTACTGTTAGAAAAGTTATAATAATTTCAAATTTTAATATATAGAGGATTTCTATCTTCAGGGCTATCATCTGACCCCTTCTGAAAGCTCTGAACTTGCTCAAGGAAACTTTTTTTTCACATAGAAACATAGGTAGACAAAACAGCAAACTCATTGAAGTATACAGCTTCACATAATTTGTTTTCACTGATAAGGAATAGAAAATTTAACAACATTCATTGAAAGATGTTTTCCAAGAAACTGAGTAGAGCTGAAATGCTTTAGAATGCTCTACTGATGAGCTAGAGGCAAACACTAAAGCTGTTAGTAATAGTCAAGAAATGAAGCCTGAATATTACAAAAGGCCACATTTAAAAAAAATTAAATTCCATATTTACAGAAATATAAGATGACCCTGAATATAAGCAGACCCCCAATAATTAGATTCTATATATAGAAAATGTATACATTTGTTATAATTTTCGAGGAATTGAATCTAATTATTGGAGGTTTGTCTTGAATTTGTCACCCTCCCACTGTTAAAGCAAGGAAAATAAATCTGCGGGGTTAGGTAGGGTTATTATACATGCAGGTTTTCCCAGACCTGTCCTTTTTTTTTGGCCCCTGGTCCTCATGTCTGGGCGGGTTTTTAAAATGTGAGAAAATGTCTGGGTTTTTGCTTTTCCTGGGCACAAGCAGCTTGGATGCTTGAGGCTGGAAGCAGTGGGCAAGGTGATTGGCTGTCATGCGTCACATGTTCTGCGTGCTGGCCCCAGCAAGAATGTGTCTGTGTGTCTGTGCATACATGCAGGAGCTGTATGGGCCACAAGGCTGGAGGAACTGGGGTCTCTGGGTCAGGAGTGAGGGGCACCAGCAGTGCTGGAGGGCAGGGGCCTTTGGGTTGGGAGGGAGGTTGACAGGGCTGGGGAAGCAAGGGATGGAGATCAAGAGTGAGGGACACTGCCATGACTGGGGGACGGGGGGATGGGGCTTAGAAGTGAGGGGTAGAGATTCATAGATTCATAAATTCATAGACTGTTAGGGGCTGGAAGAGACCTTGCAGATCACCAGATCCCCGCCTCCCGCCCTGCTCTAGGCAGGAAGACAACTGGGGTTAGGTGACCCCAGCAAGGTGACTGTCTATTCTCCTATCAAGGTAGGTGACTGCCACCGCTGGAGGGAGTGTATTCCACAGTCTATACACCCTGACTGTGAAGGAGTTTTTCCTGGTATTAAGCCTGAAGCATCCATCCAGGATTTTGTATCCATTGTTTCTGGTCTTCCCCAGGGGTGTCCTAGTAAATAGTTGCTCACTATTAAGTTCCCTCTCAACCTTCTCTTCTTAGGTTAAAGAGGCCCAGGTCACTCAGTCTTTCCTTATATGGCTTGCCTTGGAAGTCCCTGATCATACCGGTAGCTCTTTTCTGGACCCTCTCAAGTTTTTCCATGTCCTTTTTGAAGTGTGAAGCCCAGAACTGGATGCAATACTCCAACTGTGGTCTCACCAGTGCTGAGTACAGAGGGAGTATCACTTCCTTAGTTTTAGTTTTAGTTAGATGCAAGAAACTCCCCCCCCCAAAAAAAAAACCAAAAAACAAAAAACCCCACAAATACACAGCACTGGACAACTGTCTTGGCAGTATCTCTACCAAGAAAAATCTGTGGCTTACAATAGACTCAGTGGGTGCATCTACACAGGATACTAAAGGCACAGCAAATGAATTGTACTGCACATTAATGTGACTGACAGAAAATGTGCTAATGCGCAGTAGAATTAGTCTGCTGTGTATTAGCATCACAAAGAAAGCATGCACCAGTGCTATTGCGAAGTAGCACCAATTACAGTGCATTAAGTTAGTACCTGTGGGCTTCTTTACACATACCTTTCTGTCCCACGACTCGCTAGAGATCCGCCACTTCAGAACAGATGCATTGAATTGAGTTGGCTCCACATGCAAGCTGATGTGAACTGTGCTGCACTGTGTGTAGTTGGCAAAATGTGTGTCAACATGCAAGAAATGACAGCACTGCACTTTTGAATTAAAACACCTTCTATGTATTTTAGTTCAAAAGCGGACCACTGCCATTTTCTCAGTACTGATGTGCATTTTGCCACTTATGCAACTGTAAATTGTAAACGCTTTTGAAAGTGCCCATCACTGCAGTACTTGCATGCATAAATATGCCCTGTAATTACAGGTACTGAAGACGCCATAATTACGGCACATTAATGAACATGTAAATGAATCCATTAGCAAGAGTCACCACTCTAATATTTGTACCAGAAAAAGGAGAAAGAAATGCAGTGTCAACAGAAGGACTGTACACAAGAAAAATGAGGTAACAGTACAAGCCTCACCAGGAAGACAGGGTCCACATTTTGAGTACTACATTTTAAGAGAGATATAAAAAAATGGGTTATGACCCAGAAGATAATAAATAAGATATAAAGATGATAGTGAGGTGAGAAAGGAAGCCATATAAGAAAAGACTGAAGAAACTGTTGGCTTAGAAACGGTATTTAAAGGCCTGTTTTCGGGGAATTGGCTTGTAAGTACAGATATATGCATTATAAGGGGTCAAGATGAGCAGCAGGGGTTAACTGATTTCTAAAGAGCTTGTTACACAGGGTTCCTAACTTTCAGAAGCTGACAGACTGTCTAACCCAGGCAGGAAAACAGCAAGGCCACACACCCTGGGTAACTGAAAACATCCAAACTTTATTTTCATAATAGAAATAGGCCTGGTTCCAGGGCTTCAGAGTGGTAGTGCTTGCTTGCAAAAAGCCATAAGTTTTTCAGTTTCAGGAGAACAGGCCAAATTAAGAGAACACTGGTAAAGTCCCAAATTAGGAGATGGACATGTGATAGGTTTGTGAAAATGGGGTTTTAGCTGACAACACGGGACGTGTCACTGTGTGACCAACCAGCAGCAACCACAGATCAAGAGTCACCAGGAAAAGAAAGAATACAAAAGAAGGAGTTTTAAAAATAGAAGAAGAAGCAGTTGGCATCAGCCCCAACCTCCAAGGCTGCTGATGGTGGACACTTAAGCAAATAACCTCAAGGTGGCATTAACGTACTAGCCGGATGACCCGCTCATCTTGTGTATATTCAGGGACTGGGGAATTTGGGTAACGTATACTGTATTGGCTTTGTCTGCATTGCTTTTAATTCCTATTACTATATATCAATAAACTTGCCTATTATCAACTGGCAGGTGTTGTGCTCGGTCTGAGGGTTGTGCCCACCTGGAACAAAGGTATAGGTGCTGGGTCCAAATCCAGTGTCAACAGAAACTAGATGTGTTTAGTTAAAAAAAAGAACATTAAAAGGGGGCAACATAGTAGTTTTCAAATATAAGGAAGGAGTTAGGCAGGAGATAGAGCAAAGCATTTCAATTGCAGGAAAGCAGATTTAGATCAATTCTCAGGAAAATTTCCTAACTCTAAGAACAGCAGGAGGATGAAACAAACTGCCTAAGTTGTGGAATCTCCTTCACTGGAGATTTTCAAGAAGAGCCTGGCTAGTAGGGCTGTGTGGAATGGGCCCTATTCGATTCAGATTTGGATTCAGCCTATTTCGGGGACAGTGATTTGACCCATTGATTCAGATCACTGATTCAATTCGGCCAAATCTGAAACTGAAAATTCAATGCTGATTCAGCGAATCAGTGATTCGGACACAGGCACAGGTTTAAAGGTTTTTCCCTACATACCTTGAGGTAGCAGGCATGGCTCATGATTGCTACGGTGCTGAGGCAAATGGAGCATCCCACAGGAGTACAGGGAGCTCTACAGCATGTTTGGCAGCAAATCCAGAAGTGGATCCAAAACTTCCACATCTGCTGGGAAGCATGCTGGGGGGTCCCCCATGCCCCCCCCCCCAGCTCAGCGATCAGGTGCAAGGGGACCCTGGGTGCCTCCCCCCATACTGAGGACAGACCAGTCGCTGAGCTGGGGGGGTACAGGGCCCCCGCTGCATGCTCCCTGATGGATCAGGAAGTGGACTGGAAGTGCTTCTGATCCACTTCCGTAGCTGCCGAGCACACTGGGGAGCTCCCTGTGCATCTGCGGGACACTGCATCTCCCCAGCACTGCAGCGTTCAGAGCCCCTGTTACCTAGAGGTATGTAGAAAAACATATAAAGCTGTATCTACGTTATAATCACTGAATCTGTCCAAATCTCTCTGAATCGATTCAGAGGGTTCCAAATCAATTCAGAGAGATTAAAGGGTTGTATAATTTGATTCAGATTCAGAGATTTGGCCACCGAATCAGGCTGAATCTCCACCAAATTGAATCAAGGACCAAAGCTTCTCACAGCCCTACTGGATAGGCATCTGTCTGGGATGCTTTAGGAACAGCAACTCCTGCATTTATTTGGGGGTTGGATTAGGTGCTCCTCAAAACCCCTTTCAGCCCTATGATTTTATGGTTGCATTGCATGACTCTCCCTTCTAAACTGGGTCCAGCTCTGTTGTTAAGGACTGGGATGTAAATACCTGATGACTTGTTCCCCTGCATTCTCTACAAAGGAGAGTAATAATTATTAAGTGCTTGAAGTTTACCTTATTTCAAGGATTTTCAGGTTACTTCATCAAGATTATGTGAGCCAACACTACAGGCACATCTTGGAAACATGAAAAAATAGAGAATGGGCATTTTTGAAAATCACTTGAATAACCATGCATTCTTCTCTTAAGGCAGAAATGTGAGTGACCACCTTTTTTTAAGTACCCTGCCTTTTGATTTTGCCTGGAAAAAGTTTGAAAATTTCAAACCTATGCGAATCTCACAAAGTATGATTATTTTTCATTATTTTCTACTTTGATACCCGACAAGTTCACAAACAACTGAGCTTGATCAAGACAGAATTAACCAAAAATCAGAATTGCATTCTGAAATGTGGAGTTAAAAATATCCTGTTGACCATAACAACATATTTACCAACTGATAAAGTCATTTCCCCTGTGGCTTCAAGGCTCTAAATCTGAGCTTTGAGTCTGTAGAATGATTACCTTTTAATTTCTTTCAGACTGGTGAATTGGGTTAAATTAATTTAATTAAGATTTGACATAAATTTTCTTCCCTTGAATTCTGAGCTCCTTTTCATTTATGAAGAGAGATCTTTTTGCCTTTCATTTTCTCCGGCTAGCCATAAATATTTGAACTATAAATTGAAGTCTACATCACCAAGAGCAATGAAAATTTAATCTCAGATATTTATTAGAAATGTCCTCCACTGGGTTAGCATTGTTGTGAAAATAAAGAGAAGTGGAATCAATTGGATTTCCTGGATAAATATTAGCATTTGTCTTTTAGTTACAAATGACATAGTCGATCTTCAGGTATTCTATTTAATTCCTACATATACACAAATACTGCTAAGTTGACAATTCAGATATACATTCTGTGGGCCAGAAATTAATTTGGTGAAAAGTAGAATAGTTCAGTGAGTACAGGGGCTATATGTAATGTTGATATAAAACAGCTGATGATTTGGCTCTGTATTATTGTTCTTAGAATTATTGACTAGCTATAGAGCGATAATATGCAATACTGTCTTGCTAGGTCTTTTTGGAATATAATTATACTAATGCTTCTATAATAATAGATTTATAGTCTGTATTTTTGTAATTACTATAAATAAGCCAAAGCTAAAACTAAGGAATAAGCTTCACATATCAAGGTTTTAAAAAAAAAAGTGTTTTCTGGGTACTTAAGATCTATTTCATTGTGCCTGCAAGAAGTCTCACATTGAGAAAAGTTCAAGTAGCATGAATCCCTCTTTTAAAATGATATTTGACTTTGTTTGAGACTGCCTAATATTTATTTCAATGATATAGTAGGGTTTTTTGGACCAGTTCTTCAGCTAGTGAGCTTGGTATAGTTCTAGTCACTAAAGTGGTGCTATGTGACCTCACTTCAGTTGAAAAGACAGTACCATTTTATTTAATTGTGACATTCATTACACATTGGGATTGATATGTGGGAAGTCTAAATTGCTAATTGTTAAATTGCTTTTTTTACAGCTTGTTAGACACAAAACAGGCAGGCAGTGTGGTTTACTGGACAGAGCACTAGGCAGTAGCTCTAGAGTCAGAGAGTTTTATTTCAAACTCTCTTAATTTCTTGTGGGAATTTGGGCTAGAAAATTGCCCCTCTCTGTTCCCCATTTATAATAATAATGAGCTTTACTAATGTCCCACCAAGATTTGAACTTGAACCACTGGATTCAGAGTCCAGAGTGCTAACCATTACACCATGAGACCCACTGCAGTACTCCTTCTTCAAACACAGGCTGTGAAATGCTAAAGTTTGTAGATCGTTATCTAGTTTTCAAATACTGTTCAATGATGATGATCTATGGAAGTCAGCCATTAATTAGTACCATCTTTCCAAACTGAACATAGAAGTTCATTGGTATATATATTCACCCGGGAGCAAGTATGATACTAGTTTAGTTCATATTTAGAATGTGTTATATAATGAAATCAAACTGGGAACTGGCATAAAGTAACAGATTTTAAAGTGCTAAACACATCAATTTCACCTTTGGAAAACTGCTGTTTTATCAAATAGTGAGCTTTCAAGCTGAGCTTATTTTAGGAAGTCTTTTAGGGCACAAAGTTGTTCATTAGAATAACTTTTTTACTAGTATTAGTTGCAAACTAAAAACTGGCTCTTCTCTAGCAAGTTATGGGAGAGGTACAGTGTATGGAAAGCACAAAAGAAGAGCAGATTTAGAATACATATAAAGTATGTCATGTATGTTTCCTGACCTGCTTTCTACACAGAAAATGTAGTACCTTCTTTTTATGAAAGGAATTGTTCCACAACACATACCTCCGTGCTGTACGATTCCTGACAAAATTATATAAAATGTTCATGAAATTTCATTTCTGTATGGATTACATTCTGTTTCTTGGGTTGCAAATTGGGCTGTAGCACTTTTGTATGTTTTTTTTTATATTGGAGTGGACATGACTTTCAGCACTATATAGTGTTGTAATGACGTTATAGTTTTGATGGTCCAAACATGCTAGAGGCAAGGGTGTGATAACCTTTATTAGACCAACTGCATAGTTGGGAGAGCTCTTTGGAAGTACTAAATGACAGCACAGTATCAGCCCGTATGGCACTGTCCATGCAGCGCATGATTAATTTTAGTCCCTACTTCGCAGAAGCAACATGCTATAACAGGGAGTGTGTCATAATGGCAACATATGTTGTGTTTTTTGCCTACTGACTCTATGTCACCATAGCACATTGCTACAACAATGTAGCATCATATGTAGACTCACCCTATGACAATTATATAAACTATCCCATTAGTTTATACTTGACTGTACTCCTGAGTTTTGGCGTGCTTAGATTTGCGTTTTTGATTTGGGTTTATGTCTACTGCAACTCTAAGTAGAAACGTAAAAAAGCAATTTAAGCCACAAACTCTGATCCGTATTATACAAATCATGGAAGAATCAGGGAAATACCTGTAAAACATTTCCAGCGACATGTTTGTTCCTGTGATCACATTACCACCCAAAGACAAACGTCTATCATCATCAAAGGGCTGTTTTTTTACCATCACAGTCCTTGGAGTTCAGATACTTTTCTTTTCTTCTTTTGGATTTTTGTCACTGAAATAGGTCTAATTAATTCAGTGTACCTGGTGACTTCAGTGAGGGTTTGTTAATTATCAGTCATAATAAACTGCACTAGTTTAACTGCACTATTTAACTAGTTCCCTTATTTAGGTGGTCTGAACCATTCCTTTCCTCTGGGGGCTTACATGACTAACCTTATTAAGAAGTAGGAATTGAAGGAAACTATATAATATTATTTTTACTTCCCACTTAGTTGAAATTACCCCAAGCAAAGTATCAAAAGGCTTTTTTTTTTAATCTATTTCTGCAGAAGAGTAGCTTTGCTGCTTTTTTAAAAAGCTAGATGGCAATGGGACTAGATTCATAATTTGTCTCAATAGTTATTATTTCATTTCAGCAACATATTGTACCTATGTGTACATTCTTTCCCAGGTAATTTTAGCATGCCTTCTAGCCTAACCTGATTAAAGACTACAGCATAATAAGTTCGGGCTGCTCTGACATTGACATTTATCTTTTGTTACTCTGTATATTTCATCACATTTACAAAGTACTGTACACTCTCCTTGATTTGATGTCCTTGTACGTAGAGCATCAGCCCCTTCACTTCACTTCAGCAGCAGTTTTATATTTTGCTATTGTGTTGCATTTCATACGTCATTGCCTGTATACTGTTTGGGGCAACTGTGTTATGAATCCTGTTTGGAGTCATCTATGTACCAGATGAAGCAGTGACCAAGTAATAAACTGGCAATAAGAAAGGCCTTAAGCATGAAGTTATTGAAGGGCCACTGTCAGTTGTAAAGGGAGATGCTAAACATTAGTGCTGTTATTTTTGGACACTTCCCAGCTCATCAAGTCTATTTGTGGTCATCTCAGAGAGTTTTCAAGGGAAAATGTTCAGCTGAGATTGCCTGCTTGCTTCAGTTAAATCTGACATTTAGAGGGACCAGATTGCTGCTTTGGAAATCTATCAAAATGGGACCTTTTCACTGGTATAAATTTGCTGTTACCCCATGAACATGATTCATAATCCATTGAAATTACTGGGGTTACTTACACTGACATCTGTGAGATTTGAACCAGGCTCTATTACATGTTAGGTAAAATTTTAAGCATGACACAATTAACCAGCAGGCAATTTCATGTATTTTGAATCCCATCTTTAAATGGCTTCATCCAGACAAGCGCAGCTATGCGGTATGTAGCACCGCACACATCTGCAGTGCCACATACCGCACGTTAAGCTGCTCTCTGCACTGTGAGGTAGTAGCATGGTGAAGAGAGTGGGGGATGTTGACCCTGGGAGATCCTGGGGTCAAAAAAACCTGTTAAAAAAAAAATCAAACCGCAATGGCACCTAAACTGGAGTCTGGCTGGCCAAAGCCATATTCTGGCTGCTGATCAGGCTCCGAGTGGCAGGATTGCCACTGCTACAGCCCCAAGAGGCCCCCAGGACCTCAGATAAGGCTGCTGCGGACAACCCAGTGCTGACCCTAGCCTCTCCTGTTCCACCCAGCCTAACCTGCCATACACCAGAGGGTGCGTAGCACAGTTGTTCCCCGAGGACAAGTAGCAGTGGCACAAGTTGTGCCTCTGCTTCTCGTTCATGGGGAAACGAACATCCACGGTCATGTGGACATGGCCAATGTGGATGACTGAACAACAAAAGAGGTTATCACTCATTATTTTATACTATATGTTAGGTCTAGTGTTTGTTTTTCTAAATAAAAATATGAAGGAGATCATTGGGAAACTTTTCTTCTGGAGAAATTTGTTTACTGTGAAATTCCTTTCTCTTTCCCCTTCTATAGATTGTGGCTTGTTTCAATAGCATTTTAGTGCCAGGTTTTTGGGTAATATAAATTGCCATAGTTAGATTTACAGCAATGGAGCTAAATCATTTTCTACCAGGTGAGACTCTCATGTGTAGTGTGTATATTCTTATCTCATTTGCTCACCTCCTGGCAGTGTTCCCACAGGCTCTCTTCCCATTCCTGTGGATGTTTCCAGTGTTCCTACAGTAAAAGAGATCTAACCATTACATAAATAAAGAGATAAAGGTTCAGTGGCCTTTTAAATTTTATTTTCTAATTAAAAGAGAGAGAGTGAGACAGAGGCCTTCATTGAACAGTTCTTTATGGTCCAATGACTATTGTATGGCAAGTTCTTTATTACAGTTGACATGACTGCTGTTGAGCTCTTTTCTTTCTGCAACTGAGTGAAGTGTTTTTCATCTCTCTAATTTTTCTGACCAAAGTCTCACCCTTCAAGTGCTCAGGCAGATTATGTGCTGTGTCATAGTTTTATTTTATTTTATTTTATTTTATTTTCATTTCCTCAATTTGTGTTTGGTTTCCTTTTCTCAAGTTGTCAGAATACTTTATTTTTTCTCTCAAATAGCTTCTAACAATAGTGACACACTATATTTGTAAGGTATTTACAATATGCATCTGCATCCTGCAGCACTGAAATATTTGGGATCTTTTCCATTAACATCAATGGTAGTAGTATTAGGTACTTAATGAAGCCACAATTGTGAACATTCATCACTACCCCCAGGACTGAAGGGAAGTGAGAATGAAAAATCATGAACTAGCTAGAAAGATAACAATGACTGCAAGGCATCATCTGTGCTTAGAAGAGACTTAAGCCACCCAAAAGTACATTGAATAATAAATTAAACTATACCATGACAGAACCTTGTAGCAAGGGCATTTTCACCACTTCCAAGAAAGTAAATTCTCTAAAATTAAGAAACCAAAGAACAGATCTTACAGTTGTTACTCAGCCAAAACCTCCATTATATAAAGAATACAGGTTTTGGCATTAGTAAGAGACATTTGGTAGAGAAAGCCCTTAGATATGCCCTAAAGGGAAAGGCTTGAAATAGAACCACCATACTTAGGGTAAGCAAATTAATATCAGAAATGAGAAATAGGCAGTCTACATTTATAAGAAAGTCTTCCAAAACTCTGAGGTTAAAAATCTGTACTGAAATAATCCTCAATTGTAGTTAATGTTTTTAAAGGGAAAAAAAATAGGATCAGGAAAAACAACAGAATGAGTCAATGCTAGCCAAAGGGGAAAAGAGGCTGATCTTTGTTGAGTGGAATGAAATTAGTGATGACTCACACATGTCTGAGATAATGAACTCCTTTTTCAAATCTAACATTAACAGGGAAAAGAAATCAGGAAAATTATGTAGAAAAGGACCTGATCTGAATCCTGCTGAACTTGGTGGAATTCCTCCCATTGATTTGCATGTGCCTTAGTTAGGGCTCATAATAAAAAATACACTAGAAGAAAAATGGAAAATCTGCATAGAAATGTCCTGCATGGAAACCTGTCAGTCTGGTACAGTACTGTACATTTGAATGTGTTAAGTGACCTAGCTTGTCAGCTTCCTCTACTTCTTCTTCACCTATAGGCTGTTACTTGATACTGGACTTGACAAATGATGGTTTAAGTGAGTATTGGAGAAAATGGCTGTTAGTTCCTAATAACTTATAAATGAAAAATATGAGAAAGGTAGCATAAATCTCTGACAGAATTGTATGTACTGTTTCTTATGGGATATTGCCTGATGCTAATCCTGTTAAGCAAAAAAGGAAACTGCCAAACTTTTTTTCAGAAACCAGTGTCTCACTTCCAGTAGCCTGTTGCTGTATTTTGGCAGTATCCGACCCCTCAGGAAGATAATTGTTTCCCGGTGGACTGAGGATTCCAAATATGAAGCCTGAGTAGTTAAAACAGTGGACTAAAGATGATGCTTAAATTTTAACAAACCGGGAAAAAAGTCATCCATGGATTGGTTTCTAATCCATGGATGACTCTAGTAGATATCTAGTCACATACCACACACATAATGACCACTATAACATGCTGTAGGCCTGAGCCACAAAAGAAACATCTGCTTCCTACTACTGTACTTGGTTGGGCAATGACTTTCCTTGTATTCTTCCCCACACACTTTATCTATTTACCCCAAAGGTACTGAGAAGCTCATTCCAAATTTGAAAAGACAGTGGAATAGTTCAGCTTTTCAAATAAGAACATGGAAATGATGGAGAGAATCACAGTCAGAGTGAGCTCACTGCAATCCTGTTGACAATCCTCTTGGATCTATTTATATCACATGCATTATTTTATAATTAAGCATGTAAAACTCTTTGTGAATGTAAACTAGCAACTGTTTGTGAATGTAATACTAGGGAATTAGTATTATCCCCATTTTACACATGGGGTAGTAACTAATGGAAATAACTCGCCCATCACAGCCAAAGAGGAAACTTCTTGTGGAGTCAGGAACTGAGCCCAAGCTGAGCACCAAACACTGCAAGACCACATTTTTTTTGACCACTGCTTACTACAGGTTGTCACTTGTGGTAATCTGTTGCTTGTTGGTCTTCTGATTGTCTGAATCTTTTTTAAATGTGCTGATTTTACCTCACATGTCAAGAATTATGTTTACAACGGGAGTCATTTAAAAATGCATTTCCAGCTATATTCTACTTTGGTTTTCCTCCCACTTTTGCTCATGCATCCTTTGTCTGATAGTTTCCAAACCAATTTATTCCTCCGCATCTTACTATGTCTTCTGGCTGAAATCTCAGCTTTCCTTTTTGCCATTAGGTTAAGTGGGATTAGAAAAGCATGAGTGTTTCCTTCCCTACTACCCTTATATCTGAAAGCAGTTCCTTCCTTTGTACTAATCACATATCTAGTCAATGATCTTTTAAGAATAAGCTGTATCTCATGCATTTTTTTTCAATGTGAACTGTCAAACTAAATATTAGACAGGAGATCTGCACAGAAAATTATCTGTGAACTATAATTATCTCTCTAATTCAGAGGGTAACAACATTTGAGAAGGAATTATGCCTTCTTTCTATACCACAGCACTGAGTCTAAGGCTAGTAATCAACAAATACAAAAATAATCAAGTTCACTAATAATATCAACTGCTGTAATAGTCTCTCAGCCATGTCATTCTGAAGGCAAAGATAATTTAGTTTTTGTAAGCAGTTTTTGTAACTTTTAGCTACCTATAAGCTAATTTTAAATTAATACTGCTAAGTATTCTTAGATTTAAAATATCCAAGAAAGGAAAGTGCAGTCATTTCTCTCTGCAGTGAAATCTATCACTATTTCTTGCAACCTTTAAATTCATATATGTCCTATGGATCATCCATTATTCATGTTGAATGAGACTTACTGAGCAACTGCACCATAGGAGCAAGTCTGGCTGAGAACCAAATAATATTCATGGAAACTGGGAAGGAATTTGGCCCTGATTCAGCTTCCTTTCTTCATCACCTCTTGAGATATCAATCCTTACAGTTCATTCGTTTTACAAATAAAATGCAGTGGATTTGCATTTCTCTTGGCAGAAGTTTTAAATCAGATGTTTTGTTCTACTAAGTTGCTCATTTTGTTACTTAAGACAATCATTAATGCTTTATGAATTTCTCTATTTATTTGTTAAATGCTAGTCTAAACCTATTCTAAGCAGTCCTGAATAAAAAAAAATGCTTGAATGTTGAAACTCTGATAAATATCATTGTTCATGGATGGTTAAAGAGTCAATGAAATATTCATCACTCACCTGTGGAAGATAATATATTTTTGAAAGATGTAAGAATGTGTTTATCTTTCATGTAAAACAGAATATGTACTACATTTATCAAGGACATTAATGAAACTAGATTATTCAGTGTAACCTCCCTGAGCTAAGCATTGCTTAACCCTAGGTAAGAGTAGAGAAGTCAGAGTTGACCTTCCCTGATCAGTAAACATTGGTTCCTTTTCCTTCAGTGCTTAGTGCTTGGAGCTTCTATTGTATCCAGCAATGGGCAGGCAGATACCCCAAGCAAAGCTAGTCAATTAAAAAGTACCCCCACCAAGATTCATGGTTAGAGTTTCAGTGTATTTGACACACAGTTTCCTGTAACTAGAACACCAACTGGGACATTGGTGGTGTAGAAACTGCTGCTCTACCAGCCAGCTGGACCTCTTCTATACTTCACTCAGCTGGAAGTATTTCCCCCCTCTATTACAAATGTAACTTGAAATTGATGGCATTGAGATTAGCCTAAGAAAGAGTTTTAATCATATTATTTTTGCTTACCGTTTCCCTTCCTTACCTAATTGAAACATTCAAGATGAAATATTGGCAAATACTTTTCACCTTCATTTCTGGATTATTTCTTCCAAAAGTAAATATATTCTTTGGCCAGGCACAAACATTGCATTTCTACTCGTATAAGTGACCAGAAACTGATCTATACCCATAACAGAACAGAAATTTGGTGCATGTAGACTGGTTTAAAAATAGCGGCACTAGTCTAAGATAGATCTGGATCAATGTGCACTCAGACATAATTGATTTAGGTTAGACTGGTGCATCAAACTTCTGTACCAGGTCCCTTATCAGTTTAAGTGTGGTCCCTGTCTGCCAGCATGCTAGGCGCTTTTGCAGCTCCCTGCAAGTCTCTCCTCACAGGGAGGCAAACTAGCACTTGCCATAGCTTTCATAGACATTGGGGACCTTGGAAGATCATCAAGTCCAGCCCCCCGCCTGAAGGGCAGGAAGTCAGCTGGGGTCTTAAGATCCCAGAAAGATAAGCATTCAATTTACTCTTGCAGCTGCTCTGGCCAAGCTCCCATCTCTCTAACACCATCTTTCTCAGAGGTAAGCCAGCAAAGTCCCTCTCCCCAGCCCCTTCCCGTGCTCCTGCCCAGGTGTCACCAGCAGGCAGGCAGTATGGGGGGGTGGGGAGAAAGGAGGGGAAAGGGGAGAGCTGAGACTGCAAAACCCCTCTCCCCAGGCCTGCCTCCTGCCTCCAGCCAGCTGTGTGTGGCAAAATAAAGATAGACGATTCATAATGAATTTATTCTGATGCTTACATTCAAATTTCTATGTTGTGTGAAGTGTTATGTTAGAAAGTAGGAAGTGATGCATATTCATCTGAGTATCTATGGACAAACTGCATTTACATTTTACTGGTGAAATGCCTTAAAATATACTCAGTTATTACTGGGAAGAAGAATGGTTTGTGGTGGCTGCAGTTTTACCCCAGCAATGGTGACAGGTGGGAGGGCACTCCACAAAAGGAAGGATTGAGCCTCTCAGAGGTCTGACCGGTGGCAGCCAACAGCAGGATACACCTGGCAGCCCAGGAGGCTCATACATGGGGACAGGAAAAAGGAGACTCCACCGAGGGAAGGATCAGGCCTCTCAAAGGCATGAGTGGCAGCTGGCAACAGGAGGCTGGGGAGCCCCGCTTTCCCTTCTGCTCCAGTGCAAGGCTCTTGGGCTGCCAGATCCTGTTAAATGTTGAAACTTAATTTTACTAAAGACTTAGATTTGGATTGTTTTTGAATCTTAGATACAATACTGTCAAAGTCTGTGTTATAACAAAACACAACATAAGCCTATAGTTACATGTTATATATATATATATATATATATATATATATAGTCAGAAAAATAATTACCCAAATTTCAGTTACAATTGCCCATTCCTACCTGCATTTCCAATAACTGTATATCAAAATGTAGATGCATTATGCCATACATTCACCCTTTTAAAAAAGTTCATGAATATTAGGAAAACTAACAACAAATGTTATCAAGCATTTTAAACTTATATGGAAAATACAGTCTTTGGTAGAGTGACCAGGTATTCTGATCTATGAATTTTTCAGTATATATATTATCATCTCAGGCTCTTGCAACTAGAGTAGGTCAAATAACTTCCAAATTCTCTTTTTTTTTTTTTTTTTTAACAAAGAAAAGGAATATTTCCCTCTCAATCTACTGAAAAGGAATCTAATACGTTAAGATTATATTCTATTTTGAAATGATTAGGCTTCATTTTATATTGGACCTTATATTATTTTATTCCATTTTCTTTTTCACAATTGTTTAATGACTTGCTCTCTTGTAAAGCCTGTTGAGGCAAATGCTTAAACCCCGTGAGTTACTCTCATTCAAGAGATCACTTTCATTAGCACCAGAATAAAGACTAGTCATAGACTTTACCAGATTGACTCCTTGACAAATAGATCTACCTGTAGAACGAAACAGCTCTTGAAGACAGGCCTCTGGGGGGTCATTTGATATTGTACCTATGTGAATCATCCCTTATTAGGAATGACTTGGAAAAAGTTATTTTTATATTTTTCTACAGACAAGCAGCGAAAATGGGTACTTTCAATACGAAAGAGTTTTGATTAAGAACAGCAGGAAAAAGCAAAAATCTTACTGGGAAAATACAGTTTACACAGCTCCTTCTTTACTGACAATGGTAACTGCATATTTTTATGGATGCCAGAATAATTTTAGCAACCAACTAGATTCCATCTTTTTTAGGGTATGTGGACATCACTGGCTGTGTCCACATGAGCCACTGACTATGCAGTAGCTCATTACTACTGCGCAGTAGCATCACATGGCACAAAGCATGCTGTGACACTATTGCACAGTAGTAATTAGCTACTGCACTGTCAGCATCATCTAAAAGCCATTCAGCAATGCTACAGTGCAGTAAGTCCAGTTACTGCACACTAACTTAGTACTTGTGTATGTAAGTACTAAATGACTGCACAGTGACAACTGTGCAATCAGCGTCTTGTGTAGATGCAGACACTGTGTACCAGTATCCTGGTTTGCACCTGTGGGCATGAGGTAGGCAAGCGCTACTCAGAGAGTCCACACTGCAGAGTGGGACATACACTGAATCTTGTATACCTATGTATGTTCAGTGCTAAGATTTCCCATACCAATGCTTTTATATAGGAGACCAAAGGAAACAGTGACTTCCACTTTTGGTAAGATCAGTGCTTTGTAGGACTTGGTATGTAAATTTGAACCTTGAGAATCAAAAGACTTTCACATACCAAATTCCTTGAATTTACAAAATTATACAATCTTGAAGTAGCATGCAATTTTAACAAAGGGAGTTGCATTTTGACTCTCTTTATTATTTTTAGAAACAGAATATTGACTTTGGTAAAGGCAATAAATGGATGGATAATATCACCATGTCTCAAGAAAGGGTTTTTAGCATTCAGTTAGAGAAAATGATTGCTGTTAGCATTCAGTTTGAGTATATGATTGCTGTAAAGAGACAACAATACTTGAAGCTCCTCAGTGGCTCCATTTCAAATGTTACCAAGCTTAGTTAAATGAGTTTTTCAAAAATCTGGCTTTCTAGCTTCCAAAAGAACATCAGTGCAAGTGTCAAATTCCTAGTGTTTTTGGTGAGCTTAGGAAGAAGAATCTGCCAGCTATTTCAAACTGTTTAATAAATAAAGAGCAACAATAATGCCAACAGCCACAGAAAGTACTTGTTGTTGTAGCAACTTGCTTTAAAATCAGAGAATTGTTTGTCTGGTGACTGGAAAAGAAATAGAGGGTGAAAGCTTAGGGAAAAGACATGTTTTGTGTGTTGTGTTTAATTTAATATCAAATATGGCTGGCCACCTGCAGACAGAATTCTTTAATACTAAATTTTATGGAATGGTGCAACAGCAGCATTACCTGAGAATAATCATATTAAAAATGTACCATTATATACTCACTTCACAGTAGATCTTTTTTCAAAAAGTGGTATTAGATTTTAAGGAGTATGGATTTTATAGTCTCAAGAAAAAAAAATGGACAGACATTAATGTGAACATAACAATAGCTATATAATAAGGAAAAGAAAATTAAAGTGAATTATAATATCACAAGATTGTCATTTTCTGAGGTCATCTTCACCAAGAATAATGGTGTCTTGAATTATTCAGTGTAATCCATCTTACTGCATTTACAACATCAGTCATACAGCATTTCAAGTAACAGAAATCTATTTGGTGTCACTTATCAGACCTTGGTCATTGGATAAACTTTCTTGCATTTTGTGATTTTGCTTTGCCATCCAGCCTGGAACCATTAATTCTTTCAAATGTGGCCCTTGATCTTTCAGTAATCTCTACATGAACAGAACCCTTCATCACGTGAAGTCCCATATAGAGTAGGTTTCTGTGTGCAGAAAATAGTTTGAGCTATGCACTCCTAAGGGGTTTATACTTCACAACAAGTAAAACTTAAACTCAATTTGGACCAGGTCTCTAGAATAATAGTCAAGGGGAAATAAGTGATGTAATAAAAATCCTAATAAGAAACAGTCAAATGCCACAGTTTCTCACTTCCTGTAAATGAGACAATTATCTTTTGGTATTACATAGGAAAAAAGAAGTGTAAATGAGTTGCCCTGTGGGGTCAGGCCAGTGCTCAGGGTCTCAATATCGTGCTGTTAGACATGAGGGCGTGGTGTACAATTGCACATACACACATATAAAAAAAATCAATTAGGTATACACACACACACTCTAGTTACATATACCCCCACCAGGCACACACACACACTACCAACTCAGGCACATACACATCCAAAATTACCAGCCTAGAGGCACACACACCTATAACCAATTGAAGCACCTACACACTATACATGCCAAAAATTCAAAACAAAAAACAAACAAACAAAAAAATAAATTGTCAATACCCATACATAAATCACTAATTCATATATCACACACACAATGATGTGTGTGTGTGTGTGTGTGTGTGTGTGTGTGTGTGTGTGTATTCATATATATTCATGCTTGGGGCTGGAAACTGAGGCAGACAGCTGAGAGATCAGGGACAGATTAGTGTTGGCAAGGGGGAAAACAGTCAGGAAACAGACAAAAACCCAACTTGGGGTTTCAAAATAACAGGTTTATTAAACAGACAACACACTACACAGCCCAATGAAGCTAGTTCCCACACACAGGCACACAAGCACTCACAATGGCAGCAGGAGAAAGACTCAGTGGAAGGGTTGGAGTCCAGGTAGGGAAGAGAAACACAGTCCAAGTCCTTGGTTGAAAAGGAGGTGGGGGGTGATAGCTACCTATCCAGGCTGGTCGGTTGCCTCATCTTTTGTTTCTTGAATGCTGAGGGTGTGTCATGGAGTGGGGCCTACGAGCAGCCTTGAGCTCGCTAGTGCCCCCTGCCATGTCAATTACGGTGATCCAGCACCCTCTTCTCACCCGCCATGTCTTTGTTCTTATTAAGTTCAGTAAGGGAGGCTGCCTACTTTCACCCTTGACACTGCACTGGTATTACCTCCATTCCAAGTGGGGTGCTCCAACACCCCCAGCCTTATGGGCAACGTGTGCCTCCTACCTCCCCTTTAGCACACCCCAAGCCTCACAGCTGTTCCTGGACGTTGCTCTCTCCTTGCCCTCCAGCGCCCTCTCTGGTGCCCCTTGGGCTTGTCCTGCCCAGGTGCCCCTCTCTGGCACCCCAGGCCTGTCACCCACCTGGTGCCCGTGGGGCTCGTCATGCCCCGGCGCCCGTCTCCAAACCTCCTGGGCCTATCACGCCGCTGGCCCCCCAGTGCCCCTGGGTTGGTCACGTGCCTGTCGCCCCTTTACCAGCACCTCTGGGCTGGTTAAACAACCTGCACCCTGTTACCGGCGCCCCTGGACCATTACTGCAACCTACACCTCACTACCGGCGCCTCTGGGCTTGCCGTGCCCAGGCCTCTCCCCACTGGGCCTGTCTTGCGGTTTTCCCGCCGCTCCTCACCCTCTCTGGAGCCTCTCGCCCCCTCTAGGGCCTTTTGCTGCACTCCCCGCACTTCTCGCCCCCTCTAGGGCCTTTTGCCACACTCCCCGCTGGTAGGGCTACAACCCCCACACACCGAGCGCCTCTCCAGCACTCGTCTCACTGTGCCCACTGTGGCACTACTCACTGTGCCCCCGCTGGGCACCAGGAACCCCCAAGCTACTGGGGAGCCCTTGTGAGGCCTCCTCGCACCCCTACAGCCTCACCCGGTCCTCCGGTATAACCATAAGTAAAAGAGTCAGCCAGCCAGCTACAACATAACATAAGCACCCGAGATCATAATGCCAACTCCACTCAATGCTGGACTCTCACCCACATGTCTGTCTGGGCTCTCCCTCTCTCCCCTCGCATCATTGCAGCCAGTCAAACCGCTACCATTGACTCTGCTGCTCAGCTCTCCCACAGAGCTGCAGCTCCTGCAGCTGCCAGAGGGGAACTGCTACTCTGGCTCCGGCCTGGGCTGTTTATAAAGGCCTGGCCCTGCCCCCTTCTGGTCACCTGTCCTGTCTAGTTGCTGTGGCAACCAGCACCTGAGCTGCCCCTGGTGACTAGCAGCTCCTTAACCCTATATTAGTCACAGGACACCTCCTTAATCCTGTGACAGGGTGGCTCCATTGGCTGGGTCATTGGTCCAGGTATTGGTTTTGATGGTTTGGTCATTCAGAGGGAGCTTTTTTTAGACCTATTGCTGTTGTCTCTCAAGCACCCTAATTCATCCCCATTCACTCAGGAACCAAGTTACATAGGATGGGTAGGTATGAGTCATAGGTTACAACATACTTACACAATAAGGCATGGGGACAAGATGGGGACAAGATGGGAACCTGACACACAATATGGATACTTGACATCACTCATGCCAACCCACATTGAAGGCCTAAATCATACAATGTTAATATTAAACAATAAAAATCAATGCACAAATGATAGGAATACAATATCATACAATATAAAACAGTAAAAATCAATACAAACATAACAGAACACTATTTACAATATTAAAAAAAGGGAGCTTCTTACAATAGTATACAAGAACTTACCTTAGCTTAGCTAGTACTAGTAATCACTTATAAGGGACAGAGAGGGCAGAGAGAAAGTCAGAAATGGTTAGGGGAAGGTGGGGGAGTGTATTTAAAAAAATGAAAAGAAAGAAAAAGAAAAACTAGGGGTTTTGCTACAAATGGTGTGCACTAAACACTAGCTAATAGCTAAACAGTGCTAGCTTTACTGTGCATGCCTATAAGCACATAGAAAAACATTACCTATTATAGCAATATATGAACACATTTATTCTGGTGTAAATGATAATTTTCTTCATTTAAGTTTAAATGCCTTCCCAAGCAACATAAATTAAATTGAAAGATCATACTATATGGTTTAAATTCATGCAAGTTTTCCCAGGCTGATAAATCATGGGGCCAGACTATTCCATCTTTTAGGCATCTCAATTGACTTAGATGATATTATTTCATGAGAAAATAGACTAACTTCTATGTTTCAGTGCTGAAAATCCATTAATGCATGTACTTCTGTAATATGCCAACACCTAACTGAGCCACAAAAAAGCAGTGGAAAGGAAGAAAATGCCTGCATTTTTTACATGAACTGCTTTTAGGGGACTTGAACTGGATGGGTCTAAGTAGACAACCCCAAAAAGATGAAGTTTAATGGCAAGATCTTCACTCTTCAGTAACAGCCCTTGCAAGAAGACCATATCAGTTCTATACTCTTTTATGAAGCTCTGAAATTCATTATATTCTGATCTTTTTCATCAGGACACATGATTAGCAGTTGAATGGATTTGATTTTAATCCAACTGGAAACAATGCTCTCTTCTATTTGCATGATATAGCTACCAATGGCTTTAATGCAGCATAGGTGAGCACGGATGTCAACAGGCCTGGGCCTGGCAGGTGGGTCGGTATGCTGAATAGCTTCTAATTTTATCTCTTGCTGCTAAAAAAAAATAAGCCTGATATAAAAATTAATAAAAGCCTGTGAGTGAACAATGCTTCTTTATTGAAATCTAAGATTGGCAGAGGAACCTAGGGATAAAAATGCCTTCTGATTGTGAAGGGAAAGCTTCCTGCTTCTAACAGAGGCACTGAACTGTTATTAACAAAGGCAAGGCCATTAATAGATCACATGAAATGCAATTCTTGATACTTTTGTGAATCTGGTAAGCTAGAAAGGTATGGTGCCAGATCCTCAGTGCAAATCCAGACACTTAGGTTGACAGAAGGTTTTATTTGTAGGTCTGTGGTCTGAGAAACCAGTTGTCTAGCAGTCAGTATTATAGGCCTCTGGCAATTTAGTGTTACAATGGGATCTGAGGAATTTAATCCTAGATCTCAACAAGACTGCATCTTGACATGCCAGACATTCAATGTCTTGCATTGCAGGATGCATGATTATTGGGATCTAGGATAAAGTACTTTATACCCCATTACATATCTGCTAGTCTGTGTAGCCGGGCATTGAGGATCTCCCTGGTCCCCTGCTACTAAAGCCATGAGCCCTAGCATCAGGCTGCATGTCATAGCTTTAAATGTTCCCATACAGGTCCACACTTGTAGGGAAATGATTTAGGAAAGATAAGGCGGTGACTGAGTTTAAGTTAGCCAAGGGAGTCAAGGACGATAAGAAGTCCTTCTTTAGATATGTAGGGAGCAGAAGGAAAACAAATGGAATCACAAGGCCCCCGCTTAACACCTTGAGACAGCTGGTAACAGATGCTCAGGAAAAAACTGAACTCCTGAATGCCTATTTTGCTTTGATATTTCACCAGACCAAGGGGAAAGACAAGAGATAAGGGGCACAGGGGGCATGGTGGGAATAATAGCCTTCTCACTGTGGATGCTGAGATGGTGCAAAACCAACTAGAAAAGTTAGACATTTATACATCAGCAGGATCAAATGAACTTCACCGGAGAGTGCTGATGGAGCTAGCTGAGGTCATTGTGGAAACCCTTGCAAAACTCTTTCAGAAATCATGGCACACAGGGGAGATACCTGAGGATTGGAAGAGGGCCAACATTGTACCCATCTTCAAGAAGGAGAAGAGGGAGGACCCAGGGAACTATAGGCCAATCAGGTTAACCTCCATCCCAGGGAAAATCCTGGAAAAACTTATTAAAGAATCTATGTGGGATACACTCATTAAGGGTAAGATTCTGAATGACAATCAGCATGGTTTCTTCACGGGTATGTCTTGCCTTGCCAATCTCATCTCCTCCTATGAACAGGTCTCTCACCATCTGGACATGGGAGAAAAGGTCGACATTATATACGTAGACTTCCAAAAGGCTTTTGATCTAGTATCTCACAATATCCTTGTGGAAAAATTGGAAGATTGTGGGCTAAACTGCTCAACAGGTCAGTGCATGGAAAACTGGCTGCATGGTAGGACCCAGAGAGTTCACATGAATGGATATATATCATCCTGGTGAGAAATGGCCAGTGGTGTGCCTCAGGGGTCTGTGGTTCGACCAGTGTTTTTCAACATCTTTATCAATGATTTAGATGTGGAGGTGAAAAGCTTACTGGCCACATTTGTGGATGACACCAAGTTATGGGGGAGCATGGTCATGCCAGAAGAAAGGTTGCAGATACAGGTGGACCTGGACAGGCTAGGAAGTTGGGTAGATGGGAACCAGATGAAGTTCAAAACTCAGAAGTGTAAGGTGCTCCATCTGGGAGCAAACAATCCCCAACATATCTACAGGCTCGGTGGCGACAATTTGACTTGCACCATGGCCAAAAGGGACCTAGGGGTAGTAATCGACCATCACATTAATGAGCTGGCAATGTGATTTTGTGGCCAGCAGGGCAAACAAGGTGTCAGGCATTAACTGTTGCATCTCATGCAAAACTAAGGAGTGATACTCCCACTGTACTCCACACTGGTGAGACTGCAGATGGAGTACTGTGTCCAGTTCTGGGCGCCACACTTCAGCAAGGACTTGGAAAAACTTGAGAGGGTCCAGAGAAGAGCCACCTATATGATTAGGGACTTGCAAGACAAGCAATACGAGGAGTTGCTGAAGGACTTGGGCCTCTTCAGCCTATAGAAAAGAAGGCTGAGAGGGGACTTGGTAGCGGCTTACCACTACATCAAGGGAGTACATCAAGAACTTGGTGAATAGCTGTTCATCAGGGCACCCCTGGGGAAGACCAGGAGCAATGGATACAAACTTCTGGAATACAAACTCCTGCTTCTGGCTCAATTCCATAAAAAACCCCTTCACAGTCAGTGTGTCCAGACTGTGGAATAAATGCCCTCCAGTGGTGGTGCAGTCACCTACCCTGGAAATCTTCAAAAGGAGACTAGACGGTCACCTTGCTGGGATCACTTGATCCCAGTTTTATTTCCCTGCCTAGTGCAGAGGGACTGGACCTACAAGGTCCCTTCCAGCCCCTAACAATCTATGAACTATCAGTGAAAATCTATTTAAAGCCACTTTGGAATCTGCTGCTGGGTTGCATGCAACACATGGTTTAATTAAAGTATGGTGCAAGCCAGTCATAAAAGGCCAAGCCAACTACAAAGATGTTCCTGAAAATTTGGCATGTCAGAAATTATCATATGATTAATATATTACTTGAGTGATAAATGCAACCTCTGCCAGGACCCTAAAACTTATGTCAACCAGGACAGCAAGGAATTCTCTTGTATTTGAGGGTATTAAAAGCTGTTGTCAAAGGTGTTTTATGTGTGTTTTGTTTGCTTTAATAATGACAAATTATTGATTTTGGTAGCCGGTTTTAAAGGGCAGAAAATCTCATAATTATCAAGCTAGTTAACTCTTTGTTTCCATCAATGTTGGTGGACTCAATGCTCATCTATTCCTATGTGTGTAAGATTTATCCTTGTTCTCTCACAGTGACAGATCATATATAAGGCAAGAAAATTCCACAGGCCACATCCACACCTTGTGCTGCTCCTACTTGTCCCCAGGGAACACTTGTGTCGCACCCCCTCTGATGCATGGCAAATTACCTTGGGTGGGGTACAGGAGGCTGGGAGCAGTATTAAGCTGGCCCCAGCAGCCTTACCTAGGGTTCAGGAGGACCTCCTGGAGCTGCAGCAGTGGTGATCCTACCACTCTGGCTGGCCAGTAGGAGTGTGTGAAGTGGGCTCTATTCAATTTGAATTCAGATTCAGCCTAAATCAGGGACAGTGATTTGATTTGTTGATTTGGATCACTGTCTCTGGTTCGATTCAGCCGAATCTGAAGATTAGATGCTGATTTGGAGAATTAGCAATTTGCACGTAGACACAGCTTAAAAGTTTACCTACATACCTTGAGGTAGCAGGCATGGCTCGTGATCACTGTGATGATGGGGCACATGCAGCATCCCACAGGAGTGTAGGGGGCCCCTTACATGCTTGGCAGTGAACCGAGAAGTGGATCAGAAGTACTTCTGGTCCACTCCCAGGTCTGCTAGGGATTGTGCTGGCGATTGGCCGCTGGCAATCGGCCACCACAGAACCCGCTAGTGATTGACCCCAGGTTCTGCCCCCAGACCCAGAAGGCACCAGTCACTGAGCTTGGAGGGAATAGGGGACGCCCCGTGTGCTCCCTGGTGGACCTGGAAGTGGACCAGAAGTGCTTCTGGTCCACTTCTGACTCTGCTGCTGAGTGTGCTGGAGTCATGCATCCACGAGCCCCTGTTACCTAGAGGTACGTAGAAAAAACATTTAAACCTGTCTCTATGTCCAAATCTCCAAATCTTTCTGAATCGCTCCATATTGATTTGGAGGGTTCCGATTCGATTCAGTGACATTAAAGGGTCCTCTGATTTGATTCAGATTCAGATATTCAGCCACCAAATCGGGCCAATTCTCCACCAAATCAAATTAGGCACCAAAGCTTCACACAGCTCCACCAGCCAGGCTCCAGTTTTGAGCAGAGCACACTGTCCTCATGTGTCCTGCTCCACTTTTTTTGGTGTGGGTTTTTTTTGACCCTAGGATCTTCTGGGATCAACCTTCCTTCTGCCCCCTCATACTGCTATCTTGCAATATGGAGAACACCTGAATGTGCTGTTTGCTACAGGCATGTCTGTGGCCCAAATACTGCATGGCTGCGCTCATCTGGGTGCAGCCTTTATGTGTATATATAAATACCATTCACAGGCCTGCACTTTAAATGCTGAAAGCAATAATTCCACAAATTCAGGCATTTAAGCCACCACCTAAATTTTGTGGAAAATCTTAAAATGTTGTTCTTTTCTGTACAGAAGTCTATGTCTTCTTTCTATACACATATAAGCTCTGTATTTCTCATGTAATGAAAATGCTAACTTGAATTCTGCAGCTAGGTCAGGAACACCTACATTTGTAAAGTAGACACCATGCATTCATTTGTTGATTTTATAATGATTCCATGATTATATTGTATCTTTAAAGTACATAGTGTTGATGTTTTCCACAGTTTTGAATGAAAAATCACAGTTATGGAAAATAGACGCTATAGCCTGTATTGGTACACTGTAACTCCCTCCTCAAGAAGTATCTTTTCATTATGTAATTGCTTTTCCCTTATTTTCATTTACCTTGATCCTTGCAACCTGCTGCTAATTCAAGATATTAAACAAAGGCTTTCAGTTTATATCTACTTCTGAAGAGTATGTTACATAAATGCAAGAAAAATGTGCTAATGTCTTATGAATGTTTTGTTTTCTTCTATATGAAAACCTGTAGTTGGCTTATCAATGAGACAGTGTGATAATTTGTGGCAATACACTTCAACTGAACACATTTAAAAATAAGACCTTTCACCTTCATTGTCTTGTTTGCCCCCCAGACAAATTTAGCATTTCAGATTAGTCATTGGAACAGCTTGTAGCTTCATTCTGAGCCTCACTGAAGGCTCTTTGAAGATCTAATAATACAACTTCTTTTTTTAATTGCTTATAAAAGAGGGTGTCTTTTTTGAACCCAGTAAAGCTCAAACAAACCCAACTTTTTCTTTGGAAGAATCTGGCACACATAGTTTTGGTCCCCTTAAATGCACATTTTTGTAAATATATGTCAACTGGTTTATAATTATGCAGTTAATGCAAAATAGGTATTAATTGGCACTAGATATATTTCAGCTTTTAATCCTTCACATAGGGATACATCTTCACTTTTGCTGATTATTTGAATAAATAGACCCATGGAGAAAAAAAAAATCAAAAGCTGAAAAAGCAGTGGGCGCATCTCCATCTATAGGCATGGTTGCAGTGGCAAAAATAGTAGTGGCATAAATTTGTGTTGCTACTTTTTGGTTCAGTGTACACCCCTGAATGTGTGCTTTCATATGGAGCAAATTTGTCCTGCTTTAGGGAAACTACCCTTTCAGCATGCTGGAGGTGCCAGGAGACCCCTAAAGGAATGGAGACGCTCTG
The DNA here is from genome assembly GCF_001723895.1 of Crocodylus porosus. Taxonomy (NCBI): domain Eukaryota; kingdom Metazoa; phylum Chordata; order Crocodylia; family Crocodylidae; genus Crocodylus; species Crocodylus porosus. The sequence continues at coordinate 16,036,169 of NW_017728914.1, forward strand.
TATAGCAGCCAGACCATCTCCCAGAAGGACCAAACCTCCATGTCTGCCAGCACATACTCCTTTGGCATGCATTGTAAACCTTTTTATGCACTGGAGTTTTTTGCTACTGGGATTTCCCAGCAGCAAAATTTGCCCCAGTGTTACAAATGTGCAGTGCAGAGCACATTTACACATTTCAGGCATGATGTTTGTGATGCCACAGTAAGGTTTGCAGTGCCACAAACCACACATTCCTACGCATCTGGATGCAGCCAATGAAGTTTTCAAAAGTTATTATAAGTCAAAGGGAGTCAAATAGTTAACTACCAATTTTCTCAAAGCAATTCACTTTTCTGAGTATCTCACATAATTTATTTGGCCACCATTCTTCCAGCTTGATCTCTAACAAATGTTTGACAAATATGTTTAAAAATAGAGTGTGGCCAGATGCTGAGAGCCCTTATTCTTACAAGGATTTGTTACTCATGCAAGTTACTCCACTTAAGGAAATGGGCCTATTCATGTGTAAAGAAAAAGTGTGTCAATGTTAACATCATTGGGCTCAGTGACAGCATCTTTTGCTCCAGTAACCAAGTTTTATTTCTGGTATGCTACAAAATACATTTAAACTGTATCTATGAAAATGAGTGGGCTGGTATATTCAATTTTGCAGTTGAGAGACAACGTTTTATAGAAAGAAAACCACGTATTCCCCCATTCCCTTATTTATAAAATGCTCATGTTTGGCTGAAGATCACTTATATTATTACTGATAAACTTTCTTACTTTGGCAGTGAGGCTAAATTATTCTGTGGCTAGCAGTTTCCAGTAATTAGTGCTGAGAGATTCATTTTTCTGGCTCAACTGAATTAGAATGATAATTCTCAAAAAAAACCAACATTTCCAAAAGTGCCTAAGGTCCAGTTGTTAAAGGTATAATACTATTTGTATTATCATAGGTTTCTGTTGTGCTAGGCACTGTACAAATACAGAATGAAAATACAGGCCCTACCCAGAGAGCTTGCAATCTAAGAAAACTGAATACAGGATGGTATAGATAGATGAATATGGGAAATGGTCTTAGATATCCAGATGTCCCATTATTTTGCACATCATAGGAAGGAGAAATATGAGGTAGATCTCAATAAAGGATGCTGAGTTAGGTTTGTTGCTGTTTGTAGAGAGCATGAAGAAAATCCTGACACAAAGGAGAAAGATACTCATTTTTAAAAATCAGCATGTAGAAGACAGGGTTTGATATCATAGTCCACTAAGAAGGGAAGTTGATACTGTGAGAAGGAAAATTTGGAGTGGGGATAGACCAGTGAGCACCATGAATATGAAGGCAAGTGCCTGAACTGGTAGTACAGAGAAGACAATGTAGAGATAAGGGTGATGTAGTCAAACTAGGAAAATGATCTTTGTGAGAGCATTCTGAATGGACATAAAGGAGACAAATTTGTATCATCACAACTAGAGGAAAATGTGACATCATGAGAGCCTGGATGAAAGTTGTAGGTATCTGAAGGGATTTTCAGAACCACACATTAATTTCAAGTGATTAGAAGAATGAGTCCATTGTTTTTTTTAAAGGGCTTATGTAATTTCCTATGATTCTTACATAAATATGAAGATGCACCTCAAAAGTTTTTTTCATATAATGGAAAGCAGTTGCTACTCAGACTGTTTATACAAGAAAGCCCAAAAAAGTTTCAAACATATATTCTACTACATCATAAAGTACTTTGCTGAAAAAATACCAAAAAAAATTATCATTATATATACCTCTTGGTGCATTAGAAATTCATTCTGTCCCCCAAAATTAATTTAATACTATTATAGAAAAAAATCTTTATTGGATGTGGAAACTACTTATGTATATTACCTATATATCGTTGTATATATACATATATACATGTTTTGACTTACCAGACATTTTCTTTGATTTCCATGATAATGGTCTTAATATTTTATATAGGACTAATTGCTAGAGTATGTCAGATATCAGTTGTATCTCTTGAGCACATATAGAAGTACAGTTAGGTATCTACCAGTTTCTTATCTAATATTTGGATAATTAAGGTACAATATGTCCTCTACCAAGGTTAGTATATCCCAACTGTATAAGCAAAAATTTTAAATGCTTAGCAAACAAAGAAATTCAATGACAAGTGATGTTGTAAAAGTAGCAACTAAATACATGTATCCTGTATGTGAGATGGTTATTAGATATCTCCTTGTTGATAGCAGTACTATCAACTTTGTATGGGGAAAGAGGAAAATGCATGTACTCCTTATTATCAAAGATATTTTGAACATCCTCTGGCTGGAACTTTTTTGTCTTGCCTGTGCGTACATCATATACAACATTTTGTATACTTGCCAATAAATAAAAAAATAACCCATTTATATTCTAAACTATTTTCCACATTTAACCAAATAAAATACTTTCTTTCAAAGCAAGGTACATGGGAGGAAGATTACAATAGAGATTTTCTACAATTATTCCTCTGAACATGAAAGCACCTGTATGCATCAACAGATATTTTCATAATTCACTCCATTACTGTGAAAATGGAGACTCATCTGTGCCACCAGTGGTAAATTTGCCAACTATGGGCTTTGGCCCATGATTTTGTGGACGAGTTTTAAAGAAGGAAAGTGAAAATAAATGTTAGACACTTTTTTCTTCTTTTTGTGGTAGAAAAAATAGTTCTAGGCAGACGTTAACCGTTTCAGCCAATTGCTACCGTTTCACTATTTTTCTGAAAGTGAGTATGGTATTTAATTTTGTATTTGATTGTTAGACCTCTGCATTTAACTTACTGGCAACACAAATGAATCTTACAAGTAAGGTTACTTCCTAATTTGTCATGGCTCATTGAGTCAATCTGTTTCTTCCCACCTTTGAGCACTAAATGAGGTACAGTATTGGACCCACACCATCACAACTACACCAACATAAAGCTAGTGATTGTATGCTTATAAGGCTCAGTAGCAACCATACCATAAGAGTTGCTTTAATACAAAATATTAAATTATTGACTAAGGTTTTCATTTATACACAGAAGATGGAGCAGAAAGACTAAAAATATTATCATTGAATGAAAGTAAGAGAGATATTATATATATATTATTATCCAGCAATGAATAAAATTCTGCAAAGTGCTCATTCAGATGAATGTGAAATGATTTTTTCCCAATAAATTTTATTACTTTGCAAATTTAATAACTCTTTCAAACCTACCTTTTTGTCAACTGGGATTTTTTTTAAACTATGTCCCTCATACTGTGTCTAAAGGAGTATGAAATCCTTAAAATTCATTAGAGAATTAATAAACTGTGATGTAAGTGGGTATGATTCGAATGAAATGTAGGATTGCATATCATCCTCCAACTAATAGGATATTTAAAGTAATAATGCCAGTTCTTCAAGTACTCAGGCTGTTTTCATAAGCCGTAAGTACCCAAATGTTTCATCTCAGCCCATCACTGATGCCTGAGAACTGCAGCTAATTTACATAACATTAACAGTCGCAACATATTTTATCTCACCATAAAATTGATCAAGCATGTCTAGATATTATCTGTTCATAGCTATAATGCCTGTGTTGTGACTCTTAGAAAGCAAATACAGTACTGTAAGATTCTTTAACATTTGCCTCTTTTAGGAACCAATTACTTTCTCACTGGCTGATTAATTGTCTTTAATCATCACTGTCCATTCTTGTTATTGATCACAGTTGGTGTGGTTGATTCAGTTAGCTAGAACGCAGCTACATAAAGTATTTATTCAGCAATCTACTTTAGCATGTGCTTACTTTTAAAAGCCTGGTTACGTGCATTTCTTGCTATGGATGGATACAAGACTATACTTAAGCACTCTGCTAAATAATAACTCTGAAGCAGATTCAGTATATTCTGGGTACATGCAGACAATATTGTTAGATCAACCTAACTATGGTGTCAAATTGTACATATGTTTAAGTCAGGCAAAAAAATGACTGGCCCAATCTAACTTAGCTCACATGACGAGGTGCACTATGTAGATTTGGTTAACCCATGCCCAATTTAACCAAATGTGTGTACATGTTTGGAATGTAGCCCTAGGGCTGGGAAAGCTGTCTACCCCAGCTCGAGGGTAGGCAGCTTTCCCTCCATGACAGCCTCACCACCATGACCAGGCTATTTTTAGCCCTCCAGCCCTCTTCTACTTCTGGATAGACAACACCCCTGTGGACCTGCCAGCCCCTCCCAATTCTACCAGCCTCCTCTGGATCCCTCAGCCCACACCCCTGTGGACCTGTTAGCCTCCCCTTCCCCTATGACTGATCTCAGTCATGGTCCCAGTATGGTTTCTAGCACCACTGAACATGTACACAAGTGGGAACCCAATCTATGATCACATAGCTTAAAGTATGGTGTGTGATCATAGATTTGGTCCTGGGAATGTCAAGACATGCTGTTTGTGTTTCATTCTTTTCCAAACACTGATTGTATCATAAGAAAGAGAATTAATTTAAGCATTGCCTGATCCTTCAACCTACAAAAATTCGCTTGCATATCTGCACAATATATTGTAATCAGCTCTTCTGGGTTTTTTTTTAACACAGAAGCAGTCATGTCTCCGTGCATTTTAATATACTCTTATGTGATATGACATTCTGTAATTCTTGAACACAAGTCATAAAAATCTTGAGAAGCTCTTTTGCTTGTGAAATAAAGTGTTGTTTTGTCATGATCTCAACTTCCATATTATGTTGTTGTTCTGTCTTTAAGGAAGCTGTAAGAAAAAGTCAAAACTTTGAAGTGGTTGATATGATATGGAAGTTTAGCCTCTGTATGTTGTCAGTCTTTAAAAATAGCTCCCAAGGATATCTATGAAACTACAGACTGGTGACCCTAAGTCCTGTTGCTTGTAAATTGCTAGACACCACTATAAAAATATAGGATTGTTCATCAAACAAATAAACAAGATTTTTTGGGTAAGAGTAAATATGGGTTTTGTGAATGGAGATGACGACTCATAAATCTACTGGAAATCCTTTCATGGCCTGAGCAAGCATGTGGATCAGGATGATCCAATTGATTTAGTGTGTCTAGATTTTAAGAAGCTTTTGACAAAGTCCCACACCAAAGGCTCTTCATGGAATTTGGCTGGCATGACATTAAAGTTAAGGTCCTCTTGTGGATAAGTAACTGGATAAAGGCCAGGATGCAAAGGGTGCATCTACATGTTGCCCTACATTGCTGTCATAACGTGCTACATCACTGCATGGTACACTATGGAAATGTAGTGATCACATGAGTCTACATGTGATCAGCAGCTACTTTGCTGTAGCATTGCGCTCCCCTATTTTAGCATGCCGCTACAGCGAGGTAGCAGCAAAATCTAACTGTGCACTGCAAGCACAGCACAGTATTATAGGCAATTATTGCACCATGCTTTAGTACTTCAAAAAGGAAGTACTAAAGCATGGCACCATAGCAACATCACTGTACAGCAACCTGTAGATGCACCCAAAGACTAGGTATAAATTATCAGTTCTCACAGTGGAGTTCTCTGAGTGTCTATGTTGGGGCCTCACTGGAGAGTCAAAAGCAAGGTGGACAAATTTGTTGGTAATACCAAATTATTTGGGGTGGTAAAAAAACAAAGCCAATTGTGATGATTAGAAAAGAATCTCAAAACTGAATGAATGGGCAACAAAATAGCAGATGAAGTTTAGTGTTGCTAAGTGCAAGGGGATACATATGGGAAAAAATAACCCCAGATGTACATAAGTAGTGATGGGCATTACTTGTGGATACTTATGTGAAAATGTCAGGTTGGTATTCAGAAGCAGTTAAAAATACAAAATAGAAATAAAATGAATCTATGATACTGCAACACTTTTAATACTATACACAGTTCTTGTCCCCCATCCTGAAAGACTACAGGAAACTTGGAAAAAATGACAAAGAATGGCATTTAGGATGATCAGGAGCGTGGAGAGGCTTCTATATAAGGAGACATTAGTTGGCTAAGACTTTTAAGCTGAGAGAGAAGACAACTGAAGGCGGGCATGAAAGAGGTCTATAAAATAATGGATGGTGTAGAGAAAGAATAAAAGGATTTACTTTTTACTATCTCATACAATATCAGAACCAAAGGATGCACAGTTAAATGATTAGGTATCAGGTTTACAGAAAACAAAAAAATCGTGCAGTGTGGAATTACCTTGTGGAACTCATTCCCACAAGATGTTGTAGCAATCAAGTTTAAAAGAGGATTAGACAAATACATGCATGCCAGATCCATCACAGATTAATAAGCATGCAAGTTGGGTTGCAACCTACAGTTTAGGACTTCCTGGACCTCTAAATCTTGGACGCTGTAAGGGAAGAGGAACAGGAGGTAACCCTGGAAAGGCCCTGGATAAATGTCTTCCCCTAGGCATCTCCCCTATGTCACTGAAATACACAATACTTGGCTGCATAGATTGACAGTGGCCACTTCCAAACTAGCAGCTGGGTGTGCTCGCAGCAGCACAAATAGTAGCAGCACAAATTTGCCATAGCGCATGCCCCTGAACATATACTTTCTTGTGGGACCCATTGTCCCTCTGTGGGCAAACTGCCCATGCTCAACTCCTCCTGGCTTCCAAAGTGCTGCTTTGACCAGGTTTTCCATGTGCTGTGGGGGAAAGAGGGGAGGGAGCTGGGTAGGGCACAGGGCACACCCAGCAGGCAGCCCCCAAGCTGAGGAATCTGCATCCCAGTTTGCTGGGGAGCAGCACATGGAGATGGGGAGGCAGCAGCCCTGGGACATCTGCCTGCTGGCTAGGGCTTCACAGTGCACAGAGATGGGGGAGCAGGCAGCTCCCCCATCTCTGTATACTGTGGACCCCAGCCAGACACTCCGGTGTGCCTTTCAGGTGCTCCCCTGTCTCCACATGCCCCAGCATGGGGGCACTGCCAGGGCACACTGTGCCCCAGCCAACCACTCCACTGTGCCTCAAGTGTGCTTTCTGTGCACTCCACTGTGCCTCAGTATGGGGGGCTCTGCATTTGTCTTGGCACATGCAATTTTGCTGTGCTTTGCATCAGTTTATTTTTTCCAGGGATTGGCTTTTTGCTACTGGGAAAATTTTGCAAATTTTGCAGATTAGCAGTGCTGTGCATGGTTCAACATGCAACGTGTGATCTGTGGTGCCACAAAGAGGATTTTGGTGCCACAAACTTCATGTGCTTGCAGATGTTAATATGTCATCTCTAATACTCTTATGAAGTGATTTGCACAAAGTAATATGGTTACACAGCAATATACATAGATAGAGTCCACCTTTTGAGAAACTATGAGAACGCTAGGAATAAGAAAAATGCAGAGAACTCTTAAATAGATATAGACATGTATTAACACACACACACACATACATATGATATAGACTATATTTGCTATAAATGGCACTGAAATATGATATTGTCCTTATGCAGGTGGAAAATGCCAAAGAATTCAAGCGTTCCCTTTTGGACTTCTCAATTGGAAATGCCACCAGAACAAGAAAAAGCAGTGGATTCGGGTAACTGTAGTTTTTATATTCCACATCTTCATATTGAAAGTTTACTGCATTCTGAATGACATTTTTGGACCTGGGAGGATACACTTCAGGCACTTTTCTCAAAGGCATTTTAATACCGGTACTAATCTGCTTAACAGCACAATGCTCCCTTAGAACATGTATTTTATGAATATACCTAAACATGCTAAAACATTTTATGATGTTATAAAATGTTTCTTGACTGCTAATTTTATAGTTTTGTAAGGTCAGCGTTAGTGTTGCTCTATAAAATCCTCCAGTAGATAAGACATAGAAATAATAGAGATCATGTAAGTATAAATACTTGGTGGTGAAACAGTAGGTCAACCATAATCACTTCATGATGAAAAGCCATTAGCATATAGTAGGTGATGATTAAGGGCTTTTTTCATAGTGTGATGATGCTGGTCACTTTACAGCACATAACAGAATTTCTCCCCTAAGATTAAATAAACAACCATAGGATTAGCTAAAGTGAGGCAAGCAACCATAATAATATAGCATGAACATATCCATGTTCAATTACACAGTAATATAAAAAATACAGCTGGTTTCATCTTAGATGGGAAACATAAAAAACAAAGAAAAACATGTTCTTGATTTAAAAAATCAGAGGAAGTGTGACAGAGGGTATGCACTCTGTTAGTAATGTATATTGAAAGGAAAGGAAATATATGTGAAAGGAAAGGGAAAAGTGAAGTGCTTTGAAAAGAGATGAGTCCATACTTCTTCTGTGTCAGCTAAGAAAGAAAGCAGATACTTGAGATCATAACCTAGTGCCTATCAGCAGAAACTATGTGAAAATATATCAAAACTCAGTTGTTTTAACCAGAGTAGTGTTTCTCTTCACATACAAACTATTTTCTTGCCCTTTCTATTTGGATGAAATTTTTACTTATAAAGCAAGGGGCATAGGTTATCTTGATGCAAGATATTTTTAGACTTAGATAAAACTTTTAGACTCTTCCACCTGCATTAGAGGTTATAGATGCAACACCCACACACACACGGTTGTGTATAACTGTGTGTTTTTGATTGTTGTGTTTTGTGGTTTTTTGGGGGGGTGGGTTATGTGCGTAAGATGGTCTCTGTTGTTCTGGCCATGTGCTCTGTACATGGAAAGCTGGGAGCCTTATATCTGGGCAAAATATCTAAAATCCTGTGGCCTAATAGGCCAGAGAAAGCAGAAGATTCTCCAGGCAGATTGAATAAGAGAGGCTGGAGCATGGCACTCTGTATCTGAACAAGGCTTGGGTGATGTCATGTCAGCTATATAAAAACAACTCAACTAATGGTTTGTCTTTTTCTTTTCTCCTGGGGCTGCTAAGAGCTGCACAGCTGAACTGGGACCCAGAAAAAGTGCTTACCATGGGGAATGGCCAGACACAGACATGGGTGAACTGGGCGGCCGCCCAGAGCCCAGACAGAGAGGTGGCCTGAAAATAGTAATTCTTCTTATTATTATTATCATTATCTCTGGTGAAGCGGGAGGTGGAGGGAGAGATACTAAATGTTTGCCCAGGGCCACCATGAGTCTAAATACAGTGTTGGCGGAGTGAAAGCTATGTGAAAGGAAAAGCTCAGGTACAGGAAGAGAAAGTCTGTCTCAGAGTTTGAGACCTCTCTTTCCCCCTCCTTTTTGAGTGGGATAATACCATGGGGGCATTAATCCCTGGAGCAAACTGATCAGGAATGGAATCCTGGCAGTTTGGGCCAAACAGGTCTTCAGTAGGATAATACCATGGGGGTATACATCTGTGGAGTAGACTGAGCAGGAATGGAGTCCAGGCAGTTACTGGCCACATGGGCCTGGCCCCCTCTGTTTTGTAATTGTAATGTCTCAGGTTAGTGGTATAGCTAAGACTGGATGTTCAGGCTCCAGCCATAAGCCTAGGGTCTTTTTGCTGTTTCACAGCTATTGTGTTTCAGCCTAGCTGTGTGGCTGAACCCCAGTCATATATGTTTGGCTGGTTGTTTTGGGCCAAGGTGGGGCCTGGCACATCTTGTTGTTGTTATATGCTTGGACAATTTTTGGCTGCCCAGTTCAGCCTCAGAGAGATAGGTCTGGGATTCCTTTTGTCCCTTTTGTAGTTTATATCCCAACCACATGATGTAGTTGTGCACTGGTTGTAGTTCAGACCTAGCCCAAGATAGGCCTGACCTTCCGTCTGAGTTCTTTTGCTGTTTTCTGGCCAGCAGAGATGGGATTAGGACTAGGAATTTTGGAGTTTGGTATGCTGGTGAAAGCTGCAGTTAACCCCTGAAAGCCTCCATGCAGAAGTGGAGGTCAGTACTCTACAACGTCTCCAGGAGTCCCTTGCAATGAAGCAATAAAGCAATGGAGCCCCTTGCAATGCAGAAGGACCCACACTCTCCAGCATCTCCTTGTGGCACAGTGAACCCAAGGAGCAGCTAATAGGACTCCCTGATGTGGGCCCTCCTCTCCAGCCCATTGCTGAAGGGCAGGTATATTTGGAGGGTTTTTTGTATTTACACTGCTTGTGTAGAGGGGATTTAGTTTATGGGACAGCCCAGCAAATTTATTGTTCCCAGATTTTTGGGTGGGTGGTTAAGCCACTGCCATAATTTATGCAGTACCCTAAAATGTAGACCTGGCTCTTCTTGCTGCTGACCGGTGCCCAGCAGAAAGGTTACGTACAGCTATAATCATTTCAATGAAGAAATAGTTCCACTCATGAAACAGTTGTACCAGTACATAAATTATGTATAAAACAGGATTAAGGAAAGAGATCAATGAAACTCCTAGTATGGAGGGGAAAGACTTTAATATTTCCTGTAAATGGCATTTCTGATTAAATGTTCCTTTGTAGAAGTGTAATCATAAGCTCTCCTTAATATGATAATGAATCCTTACTCCTTTGAGTTGATAGGAAGAGAAGGTGAGGGGTTAAGGAAGAAGTGGACAACTATGAAAGACAGTCAGTCTGCCAAAATCAGTGGTTTATCACTGGTTTCTTGACAGAAAGAGGTTTTCTATTCTTTGTAACTCAACTAAGCAGAGCCAATCCAGTTTGAGGTGTTATAAAAATCATGAAGGGTGCCTACAGACATTCAGGGATGTGAGGGAGAGGTTAGATCACATTAAAAATGGCTACCTTATCTAATTTAATTCATCCAGGTGTGGACTTTTCACTTAGATGCTTAGTTAGGTTGATCTAAGTGCAACTTGTAAATAAGTGATAGGAAGGTTAGACTGGTGTAATAATGGCTGACCTGATCTAAATTAAATCTACCTCTGACATAATGTAACTTAGATTGGTTTGGCTATTTTTAGACTGATCTAACTTTTCTGAACATCTGTATAGTTTCCAGCACAGCCCCAAGGCTGGGAAAGCCCAGCTGCTGCCCCCAGCCCCAGGGTTACAATTTTCCTCTACACCACCCTGGAACTGGATTCTTTTTAGACCTTCCACCCTTTTGCCCCTCATGGATTAACCCCTCCCCTCATGGATTAACCAGCCCACCAAACCCCCATCCCATAAGTTGGCTCCTGGTGCCAGTTTTCTCAGCCTTTGCTGAAACCAGAACTGAGGAACTAAGTCCCAATGGGGAGAGCGGTAGGAGAAGTTGGGGGGTAAGTTCACAAGGTGGGGGTCAAGGGGCTTCAGGGCATGGGAAAGAGAGCTACCTATCCCCCAAGCTCCCCCTCAGACCCTGCAACCCACCTTGATCCTGCCAAACCCTCTCATAACCCAGCAAACTCCCTGCATACCCTACCCAGCCCCCCATTTCCCTTGATCCTTCCCACAGACTCCACTTGCACCCCTGATTTTCCTCATCCCTCTTCAGACCCCACTAGCCTCCTGACCCTCCTGAAAGATGCCACCTGCCTTCCCATTCCTCCCTGAGCCTGCTTGTCCCCATTCCGCCAACCCCCTACTAGCTCTTCCATCCCAACTTATTTTAAATAAGGGGGCCACTTTTAACTCAACCTAACCTATCCCTAACCCAGCCAAATGTCTGAAGCCAGACCTATAGTATTTAACTATCATTTTCTTTATATTTTAAATAAGCTTGTTTAAAGCATAGTTTTACTACTGTTGTACTAATTTCTTCTTTTCATTGACCCAGAAAGATGAAACTCCCTCAGATGTCTACAGATAACTGTGCTTAAGGATTAAGGGGTTTCTCGAGCTTAAACATCTACTTTTCATCTCAGTTGAAGGAGGATTAAGAGTTCTGGGGCCCTGGGATCAGAAAGCATGTTGACTATCATCTATCATAGAAAACTGTTAATATTAACTCCTTTTCTAAATATGAAAAGGCATAAATATATTAGAATTGAAAAGACTGCCTTATATATAAAGACCATTACTGTAGTTATACCCCTTCCCCCCAATCTGAATTTTGGAACCCTGTATAATTTTACCTGCCTTACCCTCACTTGAGGACCCTGTTAACAGACCCTGCCAGAACCCATTTATCAGCAACACCAACAGATGAGTGAGCTGTATCCAAGTCCACTCTATACCTAGTAATGGCAGTCTAATGAAGAGCAGAGCAAACTTGAACAACGATCTCTTCTTCTTGTCCTCTGCCTGTCTTCCCCCCACCCTTTCCCCCTTGCAGTCTTTCAATTTGCTCACCACTCAGCAAATAAGCAGAGGGTAGAGGAGGAAAGATCAAGTAATACATGTGAGTTGGCAGTGATAAGGGGAAGAAGGAAGGTGAGAAACAGTAGGAAATGAAGAGATGGATCTTTCAGTATTGCTAGATTCTGCACTACACAGAACGAATAAAAAAGAAGACTGTAAAGCAGATAGCAATGACATACTAAAATGTATCATTGCGACCTTAATGTGCTATTCCTAACGCACATTAAATTTAGTACCTGCAATGTGAGGTACTAAATCCATTTGCATTAAGCTGCCTTAATGTGTAATACCAAAAATGCACATATTTTAAGTGATGCTTAATGCACAGTAGCCTATTTTTACTGTACATAAACATAATTGCACAGTTTTTAATGTGATGCTTCAATGCACAGTAAAATAGGTGCATGTGTAGTAGGGGTGTGCAAAACGGGTTGTGTTTTATTCAGATTTGGCCGAATCCGAATCTGAAGATTCGATGCTGATTCAGGGAATCAGTGATTCAGACACAGACACATTGATTAAAGGGTCTCCTGATTTGATTCATATTTGGAGATTTGGCCACTGAATCAGGCTGAATCTTCACCGAATCAAATCAGGGACTGAAGCCTTGCACAGCCCTAATATGTAGTCATGAACTTGTTGTACCAAAGGGGTCCTGTTGGTGTCTCCCTTTTGCTGTTTTACATTCTATCATGGAACAGCAGTTTGTTGAGAAAAAAGTACAAATGACTGAGGACTTTATTCCTTTGACTTTCTGTTTAAATAAATACTTTTACTCATAATCACAACAAAAGTGATGCACACCACCTTTCCAACTAGTATTAATTGCTACTTGCTATAAATGTTTATGCTTTATTAATTAATTTAATATTCACTCTTCAGATCCTGCAACTTAATAGGATCCTCCCCTGGAAATTGTCTGACACATAGCATCTTGCACAAGCAAAATAATTACTATTCAAAACTAATACTACACATCTCAGGAATAATAATCATCACAGATGCTGATGACTCAGCAACGTTCAAAGGGGTGACTGAGCAGGAATTAGAGGCTGGGAAATCACTCCAATTATTTGCTACCTTCACAATATGGTTGGCGGCTTTTAACAAAAGACTCCCAAGAGTCTACTCTAATACATCACTGTAATTCCTCCAATGAGATTGGAAATGCTCCATCATACTCAGGAGACAGCCTGTTAAATGTGAGGACTCCCAGTAAGTGGCTGAAACATTACAAAACAAAATACTGAATTGTGATAATTTGATGTTGCTGGAGGGTCTAAAGGGAAACTGCTTGTAACCACTGAGAAGAACTGGAAATTACCTTAAATGATAAACATGTCCATAAATATTAATTGAAACATTTAACAGGATTACAGTTGATTATTTTCTTGTATTCACTTTCCTCATATGTTCAAGCAAGAAAAGTTTATTAATATGAATAATTATTTAGTTTAAACGTTAATCTCAAATGGTCAAATATTTATTGAAAAGGAATTCACAATTACGTAGCTGAGTTGTGTTGGTTAATTAATAAGGAATACAACTAGACATGTTGCTACATGAATAATGTTGCTAAAAAATGAAAGGAGTATTTTGAAGTTGGACTGTTTGCAGTGAACTGCTCAAAAATGACCCACAGAGTTAGCACTATTTGCTGATGAAATCAAGTCCCCGTTCAGTCTTTTTTTCACTAGACTATAAAACCCCAAACCTTCTAACCTTTCTTAATATGTCAAGTTTTCTAAACCTCTGATTCTGTTGCTCTCCTCTAGACTCCTCAGTTTGTCCACATATTTCCTGAAGTGTCCACATGCAGACTTGGTAATCCAGGAAGAGGTGTCCCATGATTTATATGTAAGAGTCCAATTAATGCAACCTATTATGCTATTTTTTTTTTTTGGCAACTATATTTCACTGTTGTCTCTCTTGTGGTTCATTATAATGTACAGGATTTTCTTCTGCAGTACTGCATCCTAGCCAGTTATTCCCCATTTCACGTTTGTGCATTTGATTGTCCCATCCTAAGTGCAGTTCCTTGCATTTGCATTAGTTACATTATATTCATTTTATATCATACCTTTTTAAAAATTTACTAAGGTCATTTAAAATCCTAATATTGTCCTCCAATGTATCTTTTACTTCAGTCACCCTGACATCTTTAAATTAATAAATACATTTCAAATAAATTAAATAGAGAAAATCCAAAGCCTGCTTACAACTTGAGCATGAGAGAGGTTCAATTAGTTGACTAATTCAACGATATTATAATCTTTACTACAGATTTAGCCAATTCAGGTCCAAAGGAGTGGGAAAATATTTGATATGAATGTATCATCATTTCTTCAGAGACACATTTTCAAGAAGGGTTTTAAAAGAGGCCTTTAACTTCCCAGTAAGAAATGTTCTTAAATGTCAGATAATTATATATTTAGGTGGAGTTTTGAGAGTTAGATCTTTCTAACCATAAGGAGCTTGAAGACCAAGAACTATTTTTGTGATTGGGAACTAGAATGGAAGTTTCATAAAAGGTTATCTTTCCTAAAAAAAAAAAAATTTTTTTCCCCAAACAGGCCAGCATGTATATGGTGCTACTTGTAGTAAAAAACAGGGCTGTGAGAAGCATCATTTAGTGATTCAATTTGGTGGAGATTTGGCCCGATTTGGTGGCCAAATCTCTGGATCCGAATTGAATTAGGAGACCCTTTAATCTCTCTGATCAAATTGATTCAGAGAGATTCAGAAAGATTAGACAATTTGGACATAGGCACAGCTTTACGTGTTTAAATGCTGAGATGGTGAGACATATGGAGAATACCACAGGAGTGTTGGGAGGCCCCCAGTGCACTCAGCAGCAGACCCAGAAGTGGACCAGAAGCACTTCCAGTACACTTCCAGGTCCACTGCAGAGCACGTGGGGGACCACCCCCAGCTCGGTGACTGATATTTCCTGGGTCTGGGGGAGCACCTGGGGTCCCCCCATGGCCAATTGCTGAGCCAGGGGGGTGCAGGTGGGCCCCCCCAGTGGTTGGCGGTGGACCTGGAAGTGGACTGGAAGTACTTCTGCTCCACTTCTGGGTTCACAACTGAGCATGCACCCCACTGCCCCCACCCATGCTCCTGTGGGACACTTCATCTGCCCCACCATTACAGCATTCACAAACCATGCCCAGCACCTCTAAGTATATAGAAAAAACATTTAAAGCTGTGTCTATGTCCAAATCACTGATTCTCTGAATCAACATGGAATCTTCAGATTCATCCAAATGGAATTGGGGACAGTGATCTGAATCAACAAATTGAATCATTGTCTCCAAGTCAGGCTGAATCTGAATCAAATATGGCCTGTTTTGCAGTCCCCTAATAAAATTAAAAAAAACACACTTTATCCTATAGTCTTTGTAACATTGTAGCCATACATATGCCTGTGCAAGTGTGCAGCATGGACTATGGGTCACGAACAGCACCGTTACTTGAACCAAACATGCCAAATTGCATGGAAAAGTGTGGATGTTAGGCTTAGCCATTGGCAGGGAACCTAAGTCAAAGGTGCAGAAATATGACTGAACAGCAAGCCAAAGGCCTGTATCCTAAATCGTCTGCATTACAATTGCATCCTAAAATACATCGTCTGCATTACAATTGCATCCTAAAATACTAATAACTAAGGTTACCAAATGTATTAGTAGTTATTTTGCCATAATAAATGCATTTTTGCTAACATGTTCAAATGATTATAAACACAAAGGAAGCCTAAAGGATGGAAACAGTGATGCAGCCTTGTCAGGCCACAGGCCACAGTTAGTAATTAACTGACAAAGGGCCAGAAAGCAAGCCATAAAGAAGATAGGAAATCCTTCCTTCTGCTGTCTCAAAAATATAAATTTTAATTGATTAATGAAGTCTTGATTAAAGTTAAGATTACTAGATGAATAACAGACTGGGCTCAGATCCCTAAAAATAAAAAAATTATGTTGGATCCCTTGACCCCTTCTGCAGGGCCACTAAAGATTTCATCCAGTTCTAGAAGTACCAGTGAAGGAAAGGAATTTAAATAAAACCAGAAATCACTTAGCACATCAAATCAACCATCTATAAATATTGGGTCTAGGGCAGGCAACAAATTGGTCCTTTTCCAAAGCTCAGCAGAAAAAAAAAAAAAACTTAGCAAGAGTCCCCAGGAAAGCAGTGAGACCTGGCCAGCAGACCTGTGCTTACTGAATTGAAGGTTATGTAAGCATTGTCTTTATTAGTACCAATAAGTCTTTGCTATTGCGTATACTAATAAAGCTTTCGAGTTGTGACTAGAATGGTCTCATTGACCAATTAATCTCACTTGTAACCACAAGTCCAGTCAAAAGGTAACAACATGCAGGTGAATTAGTCTACCAAATTTGGATCTGCCCCGGGGGTGGGGGGGGCGGGCAAGAGCAGAGGAGAGGAGCAGGGGGGAATTTAGATGGGGTAAGGGGAAACTATCTGGTATGTTAAAACAGATTTATAAATAAGGCAGCACATCAAAGGAATAAAAAATAATTGATAAAGGTTGGGAAAAAAAAGTCTCATATCACAGAAGAGAGAGTTCCTGGTAAGCAGGAGGGAATTTTAACAAATCATTTTTAACAAAATAATGTTGGGGAATATATATTCCTTCCTAGAATCCAGTTTCAGCTTAATTGAGATGCCTTAAGTTATCCTGAAAAGGGTTTCAATATGGATATGTTCTACAAGTCATTCATTTTATTAAAACTTTTATTAAAGCTATCAATTTCTTCCTTTTTAATATATTTCTCTTAATTAAATGCATGAGAGTCTTTGACTAGTTTGTGTTATATATTACCCATGAGAGAGCAAGATACATCAACCTATTAAGAAAAGTAGTTAAAGGTGAAGAGCATATAGAGCATGACCACTGGTATTATCTCTCATTAACTGCAAAGGAAGACACATACCAGAAGAGATATAAATAGGTGGGGACACTAGTAGAATGATCCAGGAGAGGCACTGTCTCCATTTTATTTTGATAAGTAATCCACTGATATACTATGGGTTGTGATAATATCTTTGGACTTGATCCATAATATATTATCAGCACTACTTTTAATTAGTAGACAGGAATGTCAAATAGTATTATTTTTTTGTACTAACTATATATTTGGAAAATCAGTCAAATTACTATGGATTTGGAATCTTTAACCTGGTATCATAAAATAATAGCAAAGGAAATGTGAATTCAAACTACTCCATAATTAGACGATAGTATAATAAAGGCAATTGTACTCTATTTTTTTCAAAAATATCAATGAAAGATGCTATGGCCTAGGAAAGAAGAAGAGATGTCCCATAGGATGTCAGGCTCCAGGCCTCAGTTTGCTTTGCCTGTCATTAAAGGTAGTCCTAGAAAAAAGGAGACTTTGGAAGAGAATACTGAAATTTGACTTTTTTGTGTTGTTTATCACAATGGCTAGGGACAGAAGTTACACATAAATTGGTTTAAGTGATCAGAAACTGGTTTAAACCTGTGACAGAACAGAAGTTCAGTGTACATAAACCAGTTTCAAAAAGCCTGAAACTGGTTTAAGATAAACCTGATTGACGTAACAGATTTGGACCAAACTGGTTTATGAAATGTCTGTCCCAGGCCCCTTCCTGGTTTAAGTTAAACCAGAGCACCCCAGCATCCCAGATGCTTTGCAGCCCTGGGCTTGGCTGGGCTGGGCTATCTTCTGGAATATTTCAGGGTTGGCACCACCCCTCTCCTTCCTAGCCAGAGCACTATCACAGCTCTAGCAGGCTGAGGGACTGCAATGGCTTCCAGGCTTCCCCCTACCCCCGCTTTCTGGCTGCTCAAGCAAGAATCCCCTCTCCCACCCCTCTTCCACAGAAAGGATTCCATCACACCAGTATCTGGCCATGCCCTGCCCCATGCTAGTTAATGCTGAGAGGTGTCTTGTGTGGGTCTCTAATTTCACTGAATGAAGGGCAGATAGCTAATAGCTTGCAAATGCAACCTGCAGATAAAAAGAGTTTGAAATTAATGAGAGATATGTTTTCTCCTGTAGGATTTGATACTTTTTTTTCTGACAAGCAACCTGCTAACTGCAATCTATCAGTCTTCAAGAGGGGACATAGAAAGCTTTTAGAAGTTACATGGTTTTCAGACAGTATGAAGAAGTAGGGAGAGGGAGGTTGAAAAGCTCACTATCATCAACAGATGCAGGGTCTAGCAAAACTCCCCACCCCTTGAGCAGTTAGCAGGGGAAAAGCCTAGGACTGCAGGCAGTGTTGGGTTTTACACCCCTTTTCTAAAAGAGCATCCTGCAGGGGTCTGGCCATGCCCCCACACCCTCAGCTCAGCACTATGAATTAGAAGGGAAACTTTGTTACGACTTTTACTTCATCTAGATAGTCAAGTTTGACCATCTTCTCAGCGCTCCGCCAGGGCCATGACTGACCCCAGCGGGGCCGATCTGAGGACCTCACTAAACCATCCAATCAGTAGTAGTGATGGGCGGTGGGTACAACAGGAGCTTGTGACCCGCACTTACTGGGAATTCCTCGTTCATGGGGAATAATTGTAATCCCCAATCCCCATCACAAATGGGGTTCAATGGGTTACTTGCACCTGTCAGCATAGGGTAGACACACCCTGAGCCAGTCAGTGTAGTGCGCATGCAGCCCTGGACACCTAAGGGCATCACAGACCTGTTATTGCTCAATCTCAGGTGGCTGAATGCCACTTGTCCCTCTAAGAAGTTGGACAGCGACCGCTCGAGGGTCGCATAACTAGTTAGCATGCCAGAGTCTCATTGGTTATCAGAATTAACCAGACAAATCACTCCACCAACTAAGAACGGCCATGCACCACCACCCACAATCCTTTCCATGTCCGGGTCAGGTGAGGTATCCCATGTTGAGTCAAATTAAGCCGCAGGATCCACTCCTGGTGGTGCCCTTCTGTCAATTCCTTTAAGTTTCAGCTTTGCAACCATACTCCTTCCCAGAACCCAAAGATTTTGGTTTCCCGGAAGCTGCCTGGCGGGTCATGGGAATAACGTCACTGGATCGCTAGTCAGCATCGTTTATGGTTGGAACTACGATGGTATCTGATTGTCTTTGAACCTCTGACTTTCATTCTTAATTAATGAAAACATTCTTGGCAAATGCTTTCACTTTGGTTCGTCTTGCGCCGGTCCAAGAATTTCACCTCTAGCGGCACAATACGAATGCCCCCAGCCGTCCCTCTTAATCATGGCCCCAGTTCTAAAAACCAACAGAATATAACCGGAGTCCTATTCCGTTATTCCTAGCTGGAGTATTTCGGTGACCAGCCTGCTTTGAATACTCTCATTTTTTGAAAGTAAACTCTTTGGACCCCCAGGACACTCAGTTAAGAGCATCAAGAGAGCACCAAGAAGCAAAGGCTGGGACAGGCAGTAGCTTGCATCACGGTGGACTGCCAGCTTGATCCCAAGATCCAACTGCAAGCTTTTTAATTGCAGCAACTTTAATATACGCTATTGGAGCTGGAATTACTGTGGCTGCTGGCACCAGACTTGCCCTCCAATAAATCCTCATTAAAAGATTTAAAATGTACTCATTCCAACTACAGGGCCTTGAAAGAGTCCTGTATTGTTATTTTTCATCACTACCTCCCTGGGTCAGGATTGGGCAATTTGCCCGTCTGCTGCCTTCCTTGAATGTGGTAGCCATTTCTCAGACTCCCTCTCCAGAATCGAACCCTGGTTCCCCGTTACCCGTGGTCACCATGGTAGGTACAGAAAGTACAATCAAAATTTGATAGGGCAGACATTCGAATGTATCGTCACCACCATGGGGGCGTGCGATCAGCCCAAGGTTATCTAGAGTCACCAAAGCCGCCAGGCGAGCCAGGTTGGTTTTGGTCTGATAAATGCATGCATCCCAGGAGGTCAGTGCTCATCAGCATATATGAGCTCTAGAATTACCACAGTTATCCAAGTAACGGTTGGAGCAACCAAAGGAACCATAACTGATTTAATGAGCCATTCGCAGTTTCACTGTACTGGCCATGTGTATTTAGACATTCATGGCTTAATCTTTGAGACAAGCATATGCTACTGGCAGGATCAACCAGGAAGCCATGCTCCTTGGGTGAGGGAGAGTGGGGCAAGGGGTAGCCTCACGGACAGGCGCCCACTGGCCCCCAGGCAAGGGCCAGCGACTTTCCTGCCCGCAGCCCCCCGCCCCTCGGTGGTCCCATAGGGCCCCTTCCCCGGGGCCAGGGAAGGTGCGGGGACCACAGGGCAGCAGCATGGGGAAGGACAGCGGGGAGGAAAGGGCAGGCACCGGGCCAGAGCCCAATCGCCTTCTTGCCACCTGCTTCCCCCACAGTGCCCCCCCATTCAGAGCAGGGGGCTGCAGCAGATGCCTCCACCAGCATCCGCCCACACAATGATCACTAGAGAAGACGGTGTCCACAAGATGTGGCACTCCCTCAGCCAGGCCTGCTGACTCTCATCGGTTTCTCTCAGCATGATCAGACTGCTGGGAGGGGCTTCCAGGGTGGCAGAGCCCAATCGCCTTCTTGCCACCTGCTTCCCCCACAGTGCCCCCCCATTCAGAGCAGGGGGCTGCAGCAGATGCCTCCACCAGCATCCGCCCACACAATGATCACTAGAGAAGACGGTGTCCACAAGACGTGGCACTCCCTCAGCCAGGCCTGCTGACTCTCATCGGTTTCTCTCAGCATGATCAGACTGCTGGGAGGGGCTTCCAGGGTGGCTCAGGCTTGCGTGGCATGGATTCGGCCAAGCCTCCTCCTCCATGGGGCAGGGAGAAGAGTCTCGTCTCCAACGGAGAGGGTCACGTGGGTTGGGGAGGTAGCCGCTTTGCCTGAACACCAGTGGGGGGACTGCTGGCCCGCTAAGGGCCTTTCCCAACATGACCGCAGGTACCACATCGATTGGTTGGTAGAGAGAAAAAGAGAAGGGGGGGAGGTAACTGCCTCACCTGAACACTGGCGCTGGCCCGCCGGCCCATGAGGAGCCCTCCCCAAAGGTTTGCCGTATTGAGCGGCAAGCGAAGCGCAGCAGCAGCACCCAGGCCATTCCGTGGCCTGGGGGGGTTCAGGCCAGGCATGACAACCAGACTCAGACCAGGAGTTCAGGTGCCAAAGTGTCCACCATCCACCCTCTTGGCAGCAGGGAACACAACTTGGGTTTGACCCTTGGGCGCAGCACAGTTCTGCCCCAGAGGTTTCTCTTACCACCCTCCTGGAACTAAAGATGGGCATCTAGGGTCCTGAAAAACATGTCCCTGAAAATCTCCGTGAACTATTCCTGGAAGTTTTGTGGATGTGGCACCTGGCCCCAACAATGGAGCAAACCACCAAAAGTGTCCGCCCTCCTGGATCGAAGGGTCGGGCAAAGCAGTCAAAAACGACCTCATACAGACTTCTGGGCCACGCCGGGGGCCCACATCAAGTGCTCGCCATGCAGCACAGCAAAATTTTCCTAAGTCCCACGTCGGACACCAGGTCAACCCAGTTCCCTGGCATGAGAAGTGCCCCTGGCCTGCCCGGCTCTGCATGAGTTCACTGGGGCAAAGCCGGAATTGTGCCCGGGCTCCTGGAACTCTCACCCAGCCTCGCCCGCTGACTTGGTCCCTGTCCAGACATCCGGGTTCACATTCACTTGTGTGCCCCCCAGCTTCTAGCCTGAGCCACTGCAGGTGTGTGCCTGTGTTTCTGGAATGAAAAGGAAATGTCTATACACCTCCAAATCAGTTCAAACTTTTCAGATTAGACTAACCTGGAAAGAATGAATCAATTCAGGCTCAGGATTTTTGAATGTCTGTCCCTAGCCAATAGGTCTAGTTTCAGAGAAGCAGATGTGGAAATTCTTGATTTATTAACCCAGCCTCTTTCTGATAAAGATAACGTTAGGAATAAAGAAATATAACCTTTATGGTGTGTGCGGGCAACCCCTGGTGTTTATTTTCCAATTTTATCTTCCAGAGTTTATTTTTCTCAGAAAAAATATTGCAACTTCCCTTTCTTATGTTATATCACAAAGGCATATAGGCAACACTCAAAGGACATCCTGGTTTTATTGGCAATGCATACTAAGGATAATTCCTGCATCAGGCACCTTACTGCTGTCCTACTTCCAATACTGCCATTGGAAACTTGTCCCAGAACTTCTTTCAGTCATTTGCTGTGACCTACCTGATTTTCAAAACTCCTGAGCAGCTGCAGTTTCTATTGAAGCCAATGGAAGCAAAGGGACTAGCCACCCTTGAAAAATGAAGGCATAATTAGCTTGCTGGGAGTTAGCTTATTGAATACTTTCAGCTGTCTAAAAGATTTCAATTTTGCCTCCCAAAACTTCTCTCTGATCTATGTCTCTGATTAAACTACCTCTTTTTAGCATGTAGTTTTGTGCAAAGCACCAGTAGGCTTGTCAGTACTGTCCTGCCATTTCTAGGTCACTGATGGCCCAGTCATTTTGTATTTGGGTGTCATCTCTCTAATGGACTCAAATCCAATTAACTACAAGGGTAGTTTTGCTGGACTATAGCCAGAATTTAAAGCTTTTCTAATAATACCTTTCTGTATGCCTGTGAGCTTTCTGCTTATAAAGGGGAAAGCTCTAGAGATGGAAATCATTTATTCATCTATAAAGCAGATGCAGCCCTTCTAAGAGCACTGCTAACTGCCTCTTACTCTGACCTACCAGTACTTTGACCCTGATTTAGACCAGTCACTTATTGGTGAGAAGGTATAATTTGATAACTTCTAACTTTTTAATCTTTGAATTTTTTTTTTAACTGGGAATGTCAAAGCATTGAAAACTTCTGCAAGAATAAGAAAACAGAATAGCACTGCAACAGTGTAAAAGAACGTTGTTTAATAATATTAAATCCAACTTCACTCTAGTAATAGAAAAATATTAAGTCTGTGTGAAGGGGGAGAGTGATTTGATGCTGCTGAATCTTCGATTTACCAAATCTCTGAATCAGCCAGGCCCATCTACTACCCACTCTCCCAGCCCTGCAATGGCTGCCCTCCTTGTCCCAGCTCCCAGCACTTCGAAAAAAACCACCTGACTCACCAGGTGCTGCCAGGTGGAGGGGTAATCCCTGCTGCTACTCACTGCCCCATGCCGTAAGCAGGGCTCTGCATGAACTCCCCGACTCCGCCACCAGTGCCTGAGGCCCTCCCATGTCTGCCCCATCTGCCCCAGCTCCAGTCCTTTAAGGAAAAAAAATATAAGAAAAACCCGACTTACCATTCCTGCTGGTGGGGGGGGGGCAATCCTGACTGACCCCACTGTCCCCCTGCCATGTGGGGGGCCTTTCCATGAGCCCCCAGAAACCCCAAGGCCACTGCAGAAACAGTAAGTCCCAGGGGTTTTTTAGGTTTTTTTTTTCCTTAAAGGGCCAGAGCTGGGGCAGGTGGGGCAGCCATTGGAGAGAGTGGGGGAGATCAGGGGCTCCCTGACAAAGCTCTCCATGCAGTGTGGGGCAACGGGGGACAGTGGGGATACCCCCCACCTGGAAGGACCTGCTGAATGGGACTTTTTTTTAAAGAAC